>NC_092863.1:77650783-77742992 GCF_032062135.1 Pyxicephalus adspersus | reverse complement strand
GATGTCTAAAATAATGTATCTTGTTTTGTGGACCTTTTACAGAACCAAACAGTCCGAATGCCATATGTGCTGTGGAAGTGATGAATTTAGAATTTCTACATCTTCTTTTTTATCTGAGATGTGTCCTACCTCACAGCATCACTGTGTAGAATCATACACAAAAGGTAAGACTGTCTGTCTCTGAAAAATGAATATATTCATTTGCAAAAATAGCCGATGTGAAACTTGTCATAATGTTGCTCAGCACTGCATCTTAATATGTTGTCATTGGTAACTTTCTTATTTTATTGTCAATTTTTAAAATCAAATCTAACTTCAAATCTAATAAAATGTTGACCATTGTAAAAGCTTTTGGTAGCCAGGAGTACATTTATTTTTTAGTAACATTTCAATTAGTTCTCTATTTCCATCAAGTTTTAAAAAAACGCAAAAGCCATGCTTTCCATTATTTTACTGCAAGCACTATGCCTTTTCCATATATTTTCATATCTTAAAGCAAAAAGTTGAAATTGATTTGTTTAAGTAAAATCCATATTTTTAATTCTACCCTTCATCAAAGGGAATCCAGTTTTTTTCAATGGCTCCAGACATATTAAAGAGTTCTCGAGCCACAAGTGTGTTTACTCTTTACCACAGTCCTTAAATTAGAAGGAAACATTGACTAAATAATATTTAGATTGCTCAATTAGTATATATCACAAAAATTCCCAATTTTAATCTCCATCCTCTGTGCTACACATTGAGAGCCCAGAGCAGAATGTTGTTTCTCCATAATATTAATTTATAAGGATCACCTGATATTCCTAAAATAATCTTAAAAAATGTAAGAATAATATAAATGAATGGCTTTTTAGTGACATTAATGTGTTTCCTTTATGTGGGATTGGGTTTACATATATAGCTGAAGACAGATCTGTTGGTACCCTTACAGCTCTTTAAAAAAAGTGCTTCATGCCTCTTTAAAAGTGAGGAAATGAAAAGCAGTTATCAGATATATACCTGCATTTTGCACGTTTTATGTTTATTTATGCATTTATTAAAACAAAGCAAATAAAAAAGTATTGCTAATAATATAATGATATTTAAAAATGGCCTTGACACATTTGTCAAACCCACAAAAAAAACCCTAAAAAATACTTGTTGTTATTGGATCACAGTGGTTTTTGCTATTTTTCTTATTGGTATCACACTTGCCTCTAATCATGAGATTTGTCACTCATGGATAAAGAGAATGGTAAACAAAAAGCAAAGGTCAACTTTCAAAGACTTAAGCTAGGTACACACTTGCAATAATTATTATTAGAAAACGAACGACTAACGTTTATGCATGTTTATGCACAAATATTTTGAACGATCGTATTGCACAATTCTGTACATGCTGTAACGATACGATGGTTCAAATATAATCCACCAATAGTGTACACATGCTAGATAGGATCGTTTGAAACATGCAGGAAGTGACATGTAAAGGAGAAAATGTACTGCAGAAACATCCACAATCACTGAATGACCGTACACACAATAGATAGAAAACGATCGTCGCTCAATCAGATTCACCGGGACAGGCCGGTCGTTCTTTTCCAGCAATAATCCATGTTCATTTCCAGCGACAATCCTCGTTCGTTAGTCATTGTACCCTTTTTTGTTAACGATTATCGGATGATCGGTCGTTAGTCATTTATTTCCAACGATAATTTTTGCAAGTGTGTACGCAGCTTTACAACCTAAACTCCAAGGTCAAGGACCATCAGTGTATTATTATGAGCTCAATAAAAAAGAACCAGGACTGCTCCACTGTTGCAAGAACATAAAGTGCAGACTAGAATTTTGCACAGTGCTTCCCAGAGAAAACTATATATTCAGTTGGATCAAATCTCCAAAGCAATGTCTGATTTTTGGTAATACAGAATACACTATATTGGGTGCTTATTATTTTTGTCAGTAACATTTTGTTTTTAAGGACAATTTTTATTGTACATTCTCCTTTTTTTGTGGAGGAGTACTTACACATATGAACACAAATGTACTTTATAAAAGGGGCCTTGTAAATAAAACAAAATTTTTAAGTAACAACCCTTTGCCTTTATATTGTTTTATCTATTGTAGTGTCCACTAAAGAATTTTCTCTTTCAAAGCCTTAGGAAATATACACAAAAGAAACTTTGTGGGTGAGACCAAACTCCATAGAGCAGCAAGAAGAGGAGAATTTGCTCTAGTTACTGCTCTCATTGATGCTGGAATTGATGTTAATCAGAACGATAATGCAGGTCAGATAAGATTTTCATCATTGTAAACCTTCATAACCATAATAGTTGTTGCTGAGTATTATTCATTGTATAAAGCAAAACCCAGCCATGTTACTTTCCTAAACCTGGAACTAATCCTCAAACAGATTTGTCACTGACTTCTGAGATGCAAAACTCCAAAACGCATCTGTTACAGAAACATGTAGTTTTCAGTCAGTGTAGACTCTAATACTTAGGATCTTTCTGTGAGATTGTTAGGTTGCTGAACGTTGCAGTCTTTTAGTAAGAGAAAAAGACATGTTAGTATCAAGCACACTGATGTAAGTTGGAGAGTACGTAAGTATTTTTATTTTAATCTTTGATCGGTGTCATGTGATTGTTGGTTACAATCTATTGCTGAAAAAAGAATTTAAAGTTTATGTTAAGCTAGCTTGTTTTACCATAGAACAATTAAACCCCTGCCAGTATTTTTTATCCAATAAAATATTGACGCTTTATCAGTATTCACAGGAAATTCCATACAAAAACCTGAAATAACTATAACCCTTTAAACTGAAAATGTATAATAAAGAACATCATATTTTTATGTCAAGTTGCATGTGTAATACATATATTTATATATGTTTTTGATTTTATAATAGGTTGGGCAGCAATACATGAGGCTTCCTGCAAGGGCTATACTGAAATACTCTTGGTTTTGCTGGAAGCAGGTGCTAATGTCAACAGCAGAGGACCTGATGGTATTCTGCCCATACATGATGCAGTCTATGGAAATCACCTAAAGGTTTATTTTACTGTATTTACCGGATGGATTACCCATTATCATGACTAGGCTATTAAACTTTGCCATTTCAGTTTGTAGTCAGAAAAATTGCAAACTGTGGCGTGTGAAAACTCAATATATGTGCTTTGGGTTTGGGTTTACAAGGCACCAATACGTTCTCATCAGTGCTAATTAAAGTCTTTTAATGCTCTGCCCAATAAATGACGGACTATTATAGATAGCAAATAGAGTTGTTCTTAAATGAAATGTTACATTTTATGGTTAACACAATACCAAATTTCAATAACAGAACTTAAGTGAAATTTCAGCTGTATAAACTTCAAGAAATGTGAGAAAGGAAGCAAGGGGGTGCTTCGTGTTATTACGTGAACAGATTAGTGTTATTTAGCTATTACTAAAGGTGTTTATTTTTTTTTTAATTTGCAAAATACTCACTATAAATATATTATGTTAATTATGTTTTTAGGCAGCTCAGTTTCTGTTGGAATTTGGTGCAGATCCATATGCAAAAGATGATAACCATGAAAATTCCTTTGACAAATGCAGTGATGCTAAAATGGCAGAACTTTTAAAATCATATAGCCAGAGGGTAAAAATTAGAAAGGACAACTGCATTGCTGGTAAGAAGAGCACATTTCAGTTGTGTGTTGTTTTACTGTATAAATGCAAGGATTTATTCCTTCTAGTAATTGCAAATCTAACCGGCTTCAGTGGTTATGAGTTCCTCTATTTAATGCTGAGATATCACACAGAAATTAGGTAAGACGGTACTAACAGAGAAGAATGTAATCAAATAAACAGTGACACAGCTAGAAATGTTTACAGTCTGTTGAAAAAAAATAAAGGTATAAGAGCAGTAAGCTTGTACAAGTCCAGGCAGGACCTGGAGAATAGATGCCTATGCCATATGGTATAATACTCAAAAAATAACAAATATACAATACCAAATCAATCACACATATATACACTGCACAGTAGATTACACATACCATGGTTATGCAAGAATTTGAAAACAAACACAGGTAAATTCAGTTTGCAGTTGATATATTGCCACTTTGCATTTATGTCTATAATAGGCTAACATTATTGGTTTTACTTGTATGGACCCAGAAATATAAAAATTGTCTACAAACATTAATTTGCTTGCTATCTATCTTACTTTGAAACTCAAACTTTTCTATTTAATTTTAAAAGGTCATTAGTGTTCTAAACAATATTGGTAGAAGGATCGCTTTGTTTGGTGGTGTCATAACAGTTATGGCATATATGCTTAAAATGCCAGAAAAAAATGTGTTTAATTTCTAGTAATGCCATAAAGATTCTGCTTGGGTTTGTCTTTCCTACAGCTGACATCTCTGGAAGTATATTGGGATCAATTTATTAGGCAATATAAACTGTTCACATAGCAATGTAAGTTATCCCCTTGCACAAGATACTTCCCTTAGCTGTTGGGAAAATTCACTTTGAAATACAATATCACATTCAAGAAAAAAAACAAGATTTTTGTTTGCAAATAATAGGAGTGGAGCTTCACCTTTTTCAATAAGCTACTGTATATACCCAAATATAAGCTGAGGTAATTATTTTAGGCTGAAAATACAGGAAAACGCTTTGTAAACCTAGGGCACAAAATGCAGCTGTCATTGCTTGCATTCAAAACTGTAATCAATAGAAATTATTGAAAATTAAATGAAATATAATAATTACATTTTTATGTAATCAATAAATTTATAAAATTAATATGACTTTATTAAATACATCTATTGTGTTTGTTTGTTTTTTTTAAAACATTTATTAAAGGGAAAATTTAAATCACATTGACTCAGTCTTGTATATATTTTTTGCCCTTTTCACAAGTAAAGTATTTTGTAGTTTTGAGTTGGTTGTGATGGGTTACTTTTTCGTAAGTGATCTTTTTGTGCATCATTGTTGGCCATAGTGTCCTCATGTAAAGTGTGTAACAAATTCATGTCCTTGATGGCTCATGTCTTCAAAGGCAAGAGTTGGCTTCTTGGCTTATACTCAAGTATAAAAGTATACTCAAGTATAAAAGGTAAGTAAATAATCCTTTGCAAGGGACAATTCATAGTGAGGAGGCTATATTCCTTCAGTAAATCAGCCCCACTATGTCTAAATAGACATTACCCACTCCCTTGTCCCTACAGTAGTGGGTATTTGAGGGTCTGGGTGGCACAGAGCTGCTGGCTGAATAGCAGTGTTTTTTAATTTATATAGCTACTGAGTTAATTCCATGTCTGCCATTCTATGTGTTTGAAATTAATTGATTTATATTCCAGAACCAGATTCAACACAAGAAGCTCCCATAAATTCTACTCTTGCTCTAGACAAAAAGAAAAGGGAAAACCACAGTATGGTAAGCCGGTCTCCTTTTATTTTTTTGTTTCAATACATTATTATTAGATTTTTCAAGAAAAGACAGTGGTAAAATTCCAAAGCAAAGCAACCCAATAGTTTATTCCATCAGTTTAATTGAATAAATTTATGTTTTAATCTGTTCAAGTTTAATACAAAACAGTCGGGGTGGACTTTGTAATGAGCATTTGCTGCAGAATGGGCTGTTGAATCATAAATGACTACAGTGGAGAATAAGCCTAGAGTAGGCCCTTCGGGGGTGAGTTAGCCATCCCAGCGGCTTACTCCCATCTTCAGTGCATATAGGGACCAGTCGCAGCTGGACCCCCAAGTGTATCCAGGAATATCAGCGAGAATGTTACTCAACCAGAATAGTAAAAGTAGAAAAGATAGAGAGGAAAGAGAAAAGAAAAAGAGAAAGAGGCTCTTGAGGGAGGTGGATGGGGGGAGGGAAGGTTAGACGGGTCAACACAGAGTGCAGTATTATTATATGTCCAGTTAATTAGCTATGTCTCCTACAAAAAAAGCCTTAGAGTGTTAAACTTGTGCGATCCCAGCCCAATGGCATATAATAATCAATCCAAGGTGACCACACTTTATAAAAACGTGACATGGAGTCCATAAGTATGGGTCTCATTTTTTCATTGACCCGGAACCATGACATTTTCTGCTTGACTTGTGCAATAGTGGGGGTGGCGGACCACCAAGCCTTCGCTCCGACCAGTTTAGCTGGCATGAATAAGTGTGTTAATAAACTAAATTGATTCACAGTCCAAACCTCAGGTTTTAAATTGAGCAGGGCCTCTGCAGAGCGTTTAGGTAAGGACCGTCCTATGACCGTATATTCTATTTGGTATACCTGGGTCCAGTATTTTTGCAATTTGGGGCATTCCCACCAGATATGATGTAGGGTGCCTGGGGAGTCACAGCCTCAGAAACACTGAGGCTCTGATCAGGTTTTATTTTGGCTAATCTTACCGGGACCATGTACCGCCACATCATCAGCTTATAGTTTACTTCGACAGCTGAGCTAATAATGCCACAATGAGCAGTCGTGTCCCACATCTGTTCCCATTTATCCTGCCCCAAGGACACAGCCAAGTACCCCGGCCAGTGGGTCACATAAGGTAGAGGCGATGAGGTATGCTATCATACAGTATCATACAGGGCAGAGACAAGGGGGTTACTAGCACAAATTCAAAGAGAGAGGGAGCGTTCCCAGAAGGCATTTGTCAGTCTAGTGCGTTTAAAAAGGGAGATTTGCATTAGACTAATCAATTCAGAGGCCAGAATCTGGAATTTTTCACATAATGTGTTAGCCTTGAAACTAGCAGACGGCCCTAAGAATTATGACACTTTATACAGACCGTGCTCTCTCCACCATTGAAATCTCTGTGGGTGTTCATATACAGGTGGAAACAAGGGGTTCCCCACTATAGATGACAATGGGGGGTAATTGGTGGCCAAGCCACCGAAAAGTCTAGCTGAGTCCCAAATCTGAATTGAGTGTCTCAGTAGTGGGTTGGTAATTACAGGGCGCATCCTAGGAGGAATCCACAATAGATTCTCCACTAAGACGGGATTTACAAGGCCCGGCTCCATAATAACCCAATGAGAAGAATCCATGGAAACATGGTAAGCAGTGAGGTGTGCAAGTTGAGCTGCAGTATAGTAATGGGAGGTGTGGCACGGATTAGCCCTGGGATCTCTTCCATGATTCGAGCAAGGAGGTTAAATGGTGGGCTAGCTCTGGAATGTTGGCGGCATACAAAGATTCATAGGATACGGGTAAGAATACACCTAAATAGCGTAGGTGGCGCTTGCCCAGAAAAATGGAATGGAAGCACGCAGAGTAGAGACCGTTTCAGGCGGCAAAGTGGTGTTTAGCGCCTTACATTTGTGTAGATTAATTTGAAAAAAATGAAACTTATGAAGTAGGGCCATTAGGTTAGGCAGGGAAACCATAGGGTTGGAGAGACAGAGAGCATGTCATCAGCAAACGAGCTGAGTTTGTGTGGTTTTCCCCCCAATATTGACGTCAGGGTGGTCTCTTATTGCCTGTGCCAGGGGTTCCATTGCTAGTGCAAAAAGTAACAGTGACAGCTTATTGGGAAAAAGGAGGACCTATGACCCATGTATTGTATGTACGCTCAAGGAGAGTTGTAAAAAGCTGCAACCCAGCTTCTAAAGTGAGGTCCAAAGCCCAATTTCTCTAGGAGATAAGTTAGGTATGGCCACTGTACAGAATCGAAGGCCTTTTTAATGTCTAAGCTAAGGAGAAATGCAGGTACCTCCTTGGACTAGGTGCGCTAGGTGAAGAATTCGACAAATGTTATCTGTTATCTTTATGGATAAAGCATGTATGGTCCAGTCCTATCACACCTCCTGTGCCCTTATTTAAAAGATCTGCCGAAATTAATGCCAGTAGTTTGACATCAATATTTAGTAAGGAGTTTGGGCGATAGTTGGACCAGGAGGTAGAGTCAGTATCTGGCTTGGGCAACATGCATATTGCTGTCTCCAATGCACTCTCTCCCAGTACACCTCCTTTAAGAGTGTCATTAAATACATACACCAAGTGGGGCATCTGCACCTCTGTGAATTTTATATAGTATACTGCAGTGAAACCATCCAGGCCCGGGCGCTTGTTGCTCTTGAGGTTTTTGATTGCATGCCTAATTCAGTCTGCTTTATCAGGGTTTCTAGTAACTCGACTAGTGATACCTTTAAGTTCGGCAGATGTAAGGCATCAAGAAAACCATGCATAACAGAGGTCCCCACAGGAGGCGGTGATTTATACAACTCCTATCAAATTCCTGTAGAATAAGTGCTGGGTTACTAGTTAGGCCAGGGCCATGCACTTTAAGGCGCTAAGGGGTGAAGCGCCTATCAGGTTGATGCAGCCTCCTTGCTAGCATTGTGTGCTGCTTATTGCTATACAAATAAACATTTTTTTATGATCACCGCAATGTCTTTTCCGCTAGAGATACCATATGTAAGTTCAACTGAGTGCGTATTGACTTTGCCTGCCTAGTTCCTTCGTGGGTGCAGCAGAGAATTGACTACCCAAGACAGTGTAAACATGTTCTAGCTGCGTTATTTGTGGCAGTCGCTGTTTCTTAATCTGTGAAGCCATCAGAATAAAGCAGCCTCTTATGACTGCCTTGTGGGCAGCCCAGAGGGTCGCGCTCGAGACCTCAGGGGTGTGATTAAGCACAAAAAAGTCAGAGAGGGCAGTGTGAATTTTCTTGTAAAATCACTTGAAAAGGAATCATTCAATGACCACCAAAAGGAGTTTGGTTTGGGGAATACTGAGGAGAAGGTTGTCATGACAGCATCGTGGTCAGACCATGGGATGGCTATGATCTCACAGAAATCGACTAGTGGAAGTGGTTGATCCAAAAAAATGGTCAATGTGTGACAATTGTTGGTGCGGGTGATGGGTGTAGTCCAATTTAGATGGGTGAATTTCCATCCATAGGTCTGCCAACATTTCAGAGCGGAAGGTAGCCAGCAGTTTGCGAAAAGCTGTTGTTTTCTTTAAATTGTATGAAGAGATCAGAGACCTGTCTTTTATCCAACCACGGCATCAGGGTAGCATTAGTGTCACCACACATAATCAAACCTCCCTGCCTGTGTTTCTGAATTATTTGCAAACGTTGTACAAAGAAACCGTTTTGACGGTCATTTGGAGCGTAGTAAGTGACTAAGGTGAGGTAACATCGTTAAAATTACCCACTAAGATAAGGAAGCGGCCCCCAGGGTTTGCTATTTGTTTATCTAAGTTAAAATTTATGAACTTGCGGAATCCTATGAGGACTCATCTCAGCTTTGTGGAAGCAGTAGCTTGATACACCACTGGGTAGGAGCCATGAATGTACTTAGGACAGGAGGAGGAATAATGTGTCTCCTGCAGGCACAGTACATTTATTTTCTTAGAGTGAAAGTAGCAAAATGCTTGGGACGGTTTCATGGGTGAGTTCATACATTGGACATTAAGGGAAAGAACTAATACCGCCATCAATGTGCAGGGTAGGAACACAATATCTGGGCATAATTACAGATATGAGGTACTGTGGGAGCTTGGATGACCGCGGGATGGGTGGAGGGGATGGTGACAGGAAAGAAGAGACACGAGAGGAGAGCCTGAAAAAAGAAGGAAAGAGGGCACTAGCGGCCCTAGAGAAAACATTACTAAAAAGAGCAAACAATAAATGTGCATACAAGTAACTTGCAGTTTTTTAAGCATTAAACTTTGAGATAGTACAAGGATCAACCCTACTAACCCCAAAGGTCCAGGTGTTAGCCCCCGAAAAATTAGGGGCAGGGGGCAACATCTAGAGAGAGGTGGAGTGCACAGTGACTACCGAATGAGGAAGTAATTTTTACTATAGAGAAATGGATCTGGCTGCTGTAACCAGAGGGCAGAGTGCTTATATGCTTTCAGGGAGCATGTTATATGTTGCAATAAGAAAAAGAGCTGGGTCATCAAGGCTGTATGACCATTTGTACATTTGTAAGGCTGCATGAAGACAAGCACTTGAAGAAGCACTTGTTTGAAATGGCTGGCCTTATACTGAATGTGTTTTTTTTTCAACAGAAAAATATATCCATTCTGCAAGAAACAGAAAGCAAACAAAAATTGCTACTGGCAGCCAAACTTCACTCCCCTGAAGATGCAGGTATAGGTTTTGGCTTGTTTTTGTGCCGTGATCTATGACATATGATCTAACCAATTTCTGCTGAAGTTTCTGACTATACATGCACCTTATGTTAGTTATTCTTACATTTAGCATGTATTCTCAGATAAATAGTTTAAATATATTTTTGGTGACCTAATTCTGATTCTGACTATAAAGCCTAACAATATCATATGCCTAACAATTGGCTATCAATTAGCAAGGCAACATACAAGTGAGATTTTTTACTGAAACTACCTTTCTATATCATCAGAAGCCTTTTACACAGTCGCATATTGAAATCTGTCAAAGAACAGTCATGATTTGTGGTATCGTTGGTTATCAATGAGATTTCAGCACACAAAGATTGTTCAGTAAAAATGTTTACTTCAAAATACTACAGTTTAGATGTTTTGAGATCAAATATGATGTGCATTTTTGTGAAGGCAGAAAGTTAATTAAAGTTTGTGTCTATGTAGATAAATATGTTGAAGAAATGCGCCACATTCAAGAGGTGCTGAATGACATAGCCAAGCAACAGAATTATGAAAGAGATCAACTTGCAAAAAAGTACAGGTAAGTTATAGGAAATGTATGAATCAACAACCTTTAATTATCATACATACACACTTAGCAAGACTAGTATTCAAAATAAATGTAGTCTTCATCTGCAAGTGTCTGTAGTTTATATGTGTAGACATTAAAGTGGAACTAAAGTTAACTAAAGTTAAAAAATAAAAAAAATTTCCATACAGGCAGGTCCTTTATTGCAGTAGGAACAGGCGATGTGCAATAAAATAGACTTACTGGCTTGTTTTTGCAATTTATTTAACTACACTTGCATCTCCTAGCATTGACACCTGCATCTTCATCCAATACTTTTCTGGGATCAGGATCTTAAGCCACCTTGATTGGCCAGAGGGTAATGATGTAACTGCCACGCATGTGCATAGGAGTAAGGATAAGTCATGGCTGCCAGGATTTCACACAAAAGATTGCTTGATCAGTACTTGTGAAACCAAATTTTTCACTAACTGTAACCGTTTGAATCCCTAGGAATTTCGCTCACCATATCCCAGAGTCCCAGACTCATTTTACCAATGAGTATTATGCATTATTTTTGGGGGGGGTGGGAAGGGCAGATAGGGCATTCATTAATAACATATTTGAATATATATTTTTATCTCTTTGTTTTTTTTTGGAATAAATAGTAAAGAAAAATAATTGAAGAAATGCATTTTCCTGTAATTTCATCAACACAACATTTATGTAATTTGCACAACTTTATATATTTTTTGCAAAATAATAGCTGTCAAAGTCAGCAGAATAAAATGACATTACGGAAGTGGGATTTCTGAGCAATGAATCATAAAGTGAACATATGCTACCTACTTTGGGAGGACTTTGGACATGATTAGAAAGCAGTTTCCTAGCATCTCATGCTATTTCAGCATTGCACAATAGACCTCTTATTTTCATTAAATTAAACTAATAAACGAAAGCATTTGAAAATTATTGAAGCAAGCGATTATGTGCTTTTGTGATAGTGCAGAAACACAATCTGTTGCTTGTTATGATCAGGGTGCTTGTGAATCGCTTTAATAGACATTTATGGGAACATATCTTAATTGCCTGCTAATCATTTTGTAAGCAATTTTTAAGTAGTTGAAAATTTGTTTGTTTTTTAGTTTTTAGATGATTTGAAGTTCATGGTTATCAACTTTTCAAGTTAATTGTAAATCCCCATAAACATAGTGTTCTAACTAAAAAAAGCAGGAGTTAGTTGGTCAGCAGGATATGTGGGAACGTGTCCCCTCCCAAAAAAATAAGCATGTGGTATTTTATAAAGTTAGGTTTATGTCAGATAAACTTTGGTTCACTGGTGCCTGTCATTTTCTTTTCTCCACTAGGGGGTGGTGTGTTTGTTTCAATTTACATGGTACTGCATACCCTCATAAATGTATGGTAACAAAGAATGAAGAAAAGTAGGGTATTTTAAATGCAGCACTGTATTAAACATTAAATAAAGACAAAAACATATACATCACAATTGGTATATATGTTTCCTAAATTCAATAGTACCCTCTTTAGCAACCTGCTAGGGATTTTTTTTTTTGGGGGGGGGGAGCTAGACATAGACTACTAATTGAATGAGGTGGGCGCAAAGAAGTAAATGATGAAGTAGATGTCGTGTACTGACGCCTAAAGTGGCTTCTTCAGAGGCCTAATAGAATACTATTAGCCCTCTGAAGAAACCAATTTAGGTGAAACAATGTATATGTTTTTGTCTTTTTTTGATGTTTAATACACTGCTGCATTTAAAACACCTTACTTTCCTTCATTCTTTATTTGTTCCTATATAAACTTTGTCATATACTTGAATTTATTTATTAAGGAGATTAGGATTTTCAATTAGCTAAAATAAATTGATACAGGTCTATTATCACACTGCAAGGGACAGTTCAGTCACTTAGTGAATGAGATGAAGCTCTGCTGCCATAAATTTTTATTTATTGCAAGGTGAACTTTAAAATATTTACTATTTGATAAGTCAACATCCCAAACTTTAGTAAGTCAGCCCCACTGTGTTAAAATATTTTATGTCTAATTATTGTAAGCTCTTCGGGGCAGGGTCCTCTCCTCCTGTATCACTGTCTGTATTAGTCTGTCATTTGCAATCCCTATTTAATGTACAGCGCTGCGTAATATGTTGGCGCTATATAAATCCTGTTTATTAATAATAATAAAAATAATAATATTATTAATAATTGCATTTTACAGCTAATATATCTAAATTTAAATTACAAACAGTGCAGCAGGGACTGAAATGTTAAAAGACATGGTGTGCAGACATGAAAATTATAGTGGGAAAATGTTAAGGGATTGTTCAGATGAAATAACAGTTGTCTGTATAAGGACCCTTGTCATTCTAAGTAAAGCTTGCTTATTATACGTTTATAGAAATTCTGTGATCTTTTTTTTTAACCCTAATTTTTATTCTACTGCATATGTATTCCAATCAGGGCATCGGCAGATTCATTCAAACAAGGAATATTAAGAGACAGCATAGCTCAGATAGCACGCAGGCAGAAGACATTGATGCAATTAGTCCTTAATCAGAAAAAAGTTGTTTTGAAAATTACAACATATCAACAGAAGAAAAAATCAGATTCTAATGGCCAGAACTCATCTTCACAACACTGTGCTAAGTCTCCTGGAAGGAATCCAATATCTGGGTTACTTACAGATAATGAGGGGCATAATGCCAGCCCTGCTAATGGAAGCGCCATGGCAACAAAGATGCCAGCAGTGTGTGAAGTGCCAGACTCTAAATGCAACCAATTCCAAAGAATGTTTATAAAATACATTTCAAGTTCGGAGATAAGTGCAACCAGAGATGTTTCTGTCGGTGTTTTGGCAAGTGAAAGGGCAGGACCGTACTACTCCAGTATGACATTGGAAGACGATTCACTGGTAGCTGAAAATGGTTTATTAGACCCATATTTCAGGCTCACTGTCACAGATACAGTGGATGATCATTTAGAAACTGCAAGACCAAGAAACAGGTCTCCTTCTTCAAATAATGTGAATAGCACAAAAACTATTACAGACAAAAGCAAAGTAAATGTGGATTTGTTTACCTACCAGGAAACTGATAAGCAGCATCAGAATTATGATACAAGTCAGCCTTTAGAAAGCCAATACTTGGAGAAGCCCAATCAACAAGCAGATAGGCCTGTTACTGAAGGTGATGTATCCGAAAATGTCAGACCCCAGTGGAATGTCTTAGGGCACACAAGCACGAGCCAGGAGCACCGCCTCAACAATCATACTGATAAAATCCAAACAGATACAAAACTGCAGATATATGTGGACTCTGAGAGGAAGATAAGAAGGGTTCCAATGAGAAAATTAATCAGCATGGGGAAATTAAAACCAGGAAAAGATACTCTTTCATTCCAGTTACAGGTATTTGGGTCTAGAAAACAGAGTTTGCCATGCCTAATTTTATATTTAGGGCCTCAATTAAGGTCACTTCTACCCACATTTTCTGTGTTCGACAGGTACCAGAAAAGAAAATTTTCTTCAGAGGACATTCTGCTGCATTCTAAATAGAGTGTCTGCATGTTTGGAAACTGTTCTACAGGGTTGGTGGGGAAACTACTCATTTGCTAGCGACTGCTTAGTTACCCAGGTGGTCCTAGTGCAGAGGGCAGGACATTCCTTCATCAAGGAATGATGAAGCACAGTCATGTGCAATGCTATTCCTGCTCTGTGTGAAGGATGTAGCATTCCCTGGAGGTTTCCAAACTTACAGAATTTGCTGTTCCTGCAAACATGTTTGTGTGCAGGCCTCTCTATTTTCTCCTTGGGATCCTTTTTAGTGTATGTAAGCAACTCTGGCTAACTTTTACTGCTTTCACTCCACTATAGAAATATTTGATTCATGAACTGAATATGGGGTAACTCAGATATCCCCCAGAAAGCACTACACCTTACCCCAAAGCTTTAATGAAAATCAGATATTGTGGTAGCTGCATCTTAAGAGCTTGATTCTGAGCTATGCAATAGTCTCACTGATTGCACAGCAGTGGTGAGTTCCACATGTGGGTCTCCCTACCTAATAGGTTTCACTGGTTTACCTTGAGGTGGCAGATCATTTGGTTCAGAACCTCAGTTATCTTTGCATTGCTCATGGGAAGTGGCTCCCCACATATAATCTGTTGTCGCAATATTGTCCTCCTTATAACTTGAGGTTAGTGATGGTTGGCCTTAACCACTCTTGAGGGTTTCAGCCTTAGGCTACGTACACATGTGTGTACACGTACACATAATTATTGTTGGAAACCAACGACTATCGAACTATCGCCCCATAATCGTTAATGAAAAGTGAACAACGAGAGGCAACGACGATGATGAACAAGGAATGTTGCTATTGTTACTAGCCCAGCACATCTCCAGCAAATGTATTTCTGGCAACCTGCACCAAACGTCCCCCTTTTTGTTTGCATCTATTATCCTGCTCCTGCAGGTAGCATTATGGTGATGACCAGAATCTAAAGATCTCCTCTGTGTCCTACAATAAAAGCAGATAAAACAGTTTTACAGTAAGTACAAAAAATTCTATTTAAAGTACTTTTTCTAAAAGTTTTAGCAATGAAATATGCTCCAGTTATGCACTTTATAATCTAGTATTTTACTCTATGCTTATATTTACTGATACTATATTGTCTCACAACCCCTCTCCATGCCCTGTAACAGATGGCTCTGAATGGAGGTTGATTTTCTGTAAACATTTGATTGAAACGCCAGTATTAATTACTGTGATGATTAATTTTTCATTCACATTGTCCAGTTTAGCTTCCCTTTGAGACACATGTTGTAACAAAGATGAGTGAACTATTTTGCACAACAGATTATGTGTATTGCTTTGCAGACAAAGTGCTTTTAAATGGCAGTTTGAGAGTTTTCTGAGACAATCAGGGGTGCACATGCCAACATCTAATTTAGGGTTAAATAAATTAATAGTAGAATACTTCTTTTAATTTGGAATTCAGAACTCTGTATATTTCATTTATTCATTCATTTTAGATACTCATATGAGCTGAGTTCATAAGATTAACGTAAATATTCATATCAAGGCACAGCTTTGTTTTGACAGCTTTTTTTGATAGTGGGTAATAAAATTGGAGTATGTACATAACGCAACTGTAATTATATCTTGTGATGGGGTATGGAAGCAAGCACAGGATCAGTGCTTTTGTTACAAATGACCTGAGCCAGGTTTTTTTAAAGGCTCTTTAAAGAGTATGACTATTTCAGGACATTTTTTTTTTTTTTTTTTTTAGTAGACCGGAAATGTTATTTTCCCTTAGGTTTCCTTTTTCCTCTCCATTTTGTTGGTTATAATGGTTAATCTGCCTTTCACATGTTGATAAAGGATATTCATATGCCGCTGTACTATGCAATGAAAGGAACTGTATAAGTGTTTTTTTCTTTGTATGTGTTTTTTTGTATGTGTATTGTTGAAATTTTGTCAAAAATCTATAAAATTCCATTGAAATAAAGTAAAATCAACAGAAATCCTAGTCCAGCTGTAACTATACAAAGATTAGATTTACCATGTGCAGCCCCAACAGCCAACACATCATTAACAAATAAACGTACAGCTTGTATTAGGTAATGACAGTGTGGCTCCTGAATGACTGCAGATTCTGTCTAATTCCTAGGTGTGGAGCTCCTTGGTGGGGACACACCCTTTGTAGAAAAATCAGTGGCAGATTAGTTCCAAGACATGGATTCTAACAAAGTTGAGGAAAGTATGTCATCAACTATGTTGAAAGGATTCCTGTCATAATAGGCAAACTATGCATTTGCTTAACATTACTACATAGTGGCTGTACTTTCCTAAAATGATTATTTGTATCATCAAAAGCAGCCCTTAAAGTCTTAGGTAAATTGCTCTGGTTATAATTCTACAAGCCAAAAATTGCACACCAAGATTTGTATAACTCTAAGCCAATGTCTCAAGCCAGATAGTACAGTAGATGTCTCGGGTGAACAAAGATGGTGCCAAACCTTCTGGGCGAATGGTAGATAAAGATAGTATGGATGCAACCCAAGGTTTCTTTGAGGAGTAATTTAAATTTTGCAAGCATGCATATTTTTAAAAGGTATCTTGTATTTGTGTGTTCTTCTTTAAAGAAAGATTAGCTGCATACCCAAATTTTTGTCTCTGTGAAGTCCCATTCCTCAGACATTTCTGCCTCCTACATTTAGATTTGATGTCAGTCTACAGACAGGAAGTGAGTAAATCCTAAGAATAAGACATTACAGAGACAAAAAAGGGTATTTTTATGTTTTCTTCTGAATTGATGATTAGCGTCAAATCTTTTTTTGTCTCTGTGAAGTCCCATTTTTGAAATATTCCCAGTTTCTGCCTGTGGAATAACATGAATATTCTGCTATTTTGATTTTGTTTTTGTCTTTCGTTGTAGGACTACAGCCATAAAGCCACTCTTTTGCCTGATGGGCGTATTAGAGATCATTCTGGAGAAGTCCACAGAGATGTGGTTTTTTGGGTAAAGGCTGTTCTAGGAAATAACATTTCAGTGAGTTGGAAATACGTTGCAAATAAGGTATGTGTGTAGGTACATCCTAGACCGTAACCTAGAATAAATACATTTACATTGCATTTAGAATTGTCTTCCAGTAATGGTTTTCAGGTTTAAATGTGAGCATGTTGTTTTATACTGTGGAAGTTTCAGACGTGCCTCCTGTTTCCTTCTTTCTCTAAGAAGCACTGATTTGATAACTCCTTGGCTGCCAGGTTAGCATGGGTTCCAGCTTTTTGAAGAAGTAAAGAACTAGCAAGCAATACAAAACAATAAATGTTAGTGTTTTATTTAAGTTGATTCTTCAAAAGATAACATCATGTTTCTTTTTGCACAACACAAAAAGTTTCAGCACAACAGCTCCAAATGTTTGTTGGTTCTAGAACGCTGCCAGCTGGTGAACACTCCCACTTCAAAAAGCACTACAGCCTTTGTGGAACATAATAATATCCAAGGCCAGACCCTGTGTCATCCGAGTTATTGAAATAATAAGGGGTCTGTTTATGACTGTTTTCACTCAACATTTACCTTTTATATTAACTGCAAATAAATACATTTTTCACATTAGATTTATTTGTTTAAGTCCAATGCAAAAAATGTGTTTGTTTTGGATACAAAGTTTGGTGAATCTTGGGTAAAACATTTATTAATAAATAGACAGCTAAATAGACATTTTTTCAGTTAAAAGTATCCATATAACATTGTACCTTGAGACCCATTGTACCTTGTACCTTGTATATAACATTAAACCTTGAGACCTTTGCATGCAGGGCTATCAAATGCAATACATCACTTTACATATTTTGTCACATCAATGAATAGTCTACTCAGAAATTTTTATCTGTCAAGGTACAAACATTTCACAAAATATTTTTACGGTTTGGTTTTGCAGGTCACATACTGTGGAAAAAATCTGTCAAGTTTTATGACTCAGGAGGACATTGCACCAATAAATCCCCCACTTCTAGAACATAAAAAAACATGTAAGTAGTAAATAGAGGCATCTGTTACATAAATGTAATATTTTTGGAACAGGTGTAATTTGGAACATTGAAAAAAGTTTTGTTTTTTTGGGGTATTTTTATTACTGTCTATACTAATCAGTGATACTTCCTTTAACTTGCTATCCAGTAAATTCATCAGGAAGGGTGAGACTATTTTTCCAATGTGAAGTATTTCTTATATTCTTGGCATATTGTGGTGGCATTTACTATCACTTTTGTGCCAGGTGACATTGGTAATTAAATGAAATGGGGTGAATCTCCCAAACTGGGAGACAGAAATAAAATCCTGACAGTGATTCTAACCCCCACCACTCTAAATCTAAATCGGGGGGGATATTCTTGCTGGGGTTCCTAAATGTTATAGGAAAACATCTGAACTATCAGCCATAGGACCTGATTTTTTAAGGCTCTCCAACACTGGAGAAGGAACACTTGCATTGGTGAACCTGGGATATCCGGCAAACCTGGATTGGATTTGGTCCATGATAAAAAGTGCAAAGGGGTACCACTCACTTGTACTCTCTCCATGGGACAGAACAGCTCTGTGTGTACATTGTTCATTTGTTCTCCTGTCACTAAAAATGATCATGAATGGTTGTTTCCACCAGAAATGTGACCTCTGTACAAAGCTTTAGCAACAATAGTCATTTCTATTTTTGTTTTGAAAATAAAAAAATATTTTAAATTTGCAGTGTTTTCAAGTTTGCGCAGTCCAGCACACACCGTACTTCAAGTAAAAGACATCTTACTATTTGATAACAGCGATTTTTTGCCAGGGCACATCGTGGATCAGATCTGGGAAGAATTTCATAACAGTGATCTTTGAGGAAAAATCCTTAGTAAAACAATGTAAATCATCTGATCTTGTGTATCTTTTATTTCTTATGAATATTTGTTGGGTATCCTTTTTGTTAGGAGTCAAGGGGACATATTGCAGCCTCCATTGGATTCGTTTACATGGTTCATATTATGGCGTCACTGCAAAATATGACTCTGATCTTGTTACTTGTTATCTTGCTTAAAAAATGTTCAGTTTAGAACATGATGGTAAAAGTCCATTTACAGTATTTAATTTTATGTATTAAATAAATATATTTGACCTTGCCAAAATTTGCAGTTTGTTTGTGTTGAGCATTGAAACACAGAATAAATAGTGTTTCATTGAGTTTTACTTTGTGAAAAGTAAAGTTCAATTTAATTTCAAGGCTTTCCAAGTTCAGTAAAAAGCCAAGGCAACTCTGTTCTTTGTGCAGTAAGCAGGAAAATGTTGTTTAGTAAAAAATAGAAGAAACTTAAAGGATAAATGCACTTTCAAAGTTTGAAAGCCCAGTGGCACTTAGGAGACTGCCATATGGAATTGGCGCCACATAAATGGTTGGGGTGGTATATGGTCAGGAACCATAACATTACATTTCACTTAGTTTTTTTTGAAGTATATAAAGAGGAAAGGGAGAATAGGAACATCAAATAGGAAATTGCAGACAAAAGTTTGTGGCAAACCAAACATAAAAACCATGTTCCAGCATGGTAAACAGCATCAACCAAGGAAGTCATATGAGGCCATAAAAGAAAAAAAATGAATAAAGCATGACAAAAAGGATGAAAAAATAAGGTTGTAAATCCTTGTTGAGAATCTATGGACCTGGGGGTAACCATAACATTTAAATAATACTCAGCTGGTATCAAAAGGCCTTGAACTTTTGACTTTTGTGAATGGATCCAAGGATTCAAGTTGTGTAAGCAAGTAGTGTAAGTTGTGAGCGTTCTATTAGTATGTAGCAGCAGAAACTGAAATCCTCCTCCTCTGTAGCAGAATTATCTTCTGTTTAGTGAAGACAGGACTGGAACATGACATGATCTTCTGGTGCTCTGGCTTGTGGTCTTCCATATGCTTTTCTTTTAGAGATGCTGTCCACTACACTACTGTTAAGAGCAGTTTTATTATAAAAAATCATGTGAATGTCAAAAAATCTGCCCATTCATTTACTTCACATATACATGTGCAGATTCACAGGCACTTAACAGAACTAAAAAAAAAAACATTTGAGGAAAGAGCCTTGAGTTTGAACTTACAATAAAATAGCTTAAAGAACATTTACATAAAATGTACAAAAACATACCGAGGAAGGCTACAAAAATGTAGCCACACTGCACACCCAGTGTCATCACTCTGGTTTTTCTAGTTCAGCGATACTGCTTTTTATGTCACTTCCTGCTCATTGAAACAAGGTGATTATGCCAACTCGCTGTCAAATGAACTGTCCTAAGAAAGCACAGAGCTGCAAAACTAAAAAAAGAAGACTAGGAAACTGATCAGAATTGCATCTTACTCAGTAAAACAGTAAATACATATATTTTACCTGTGTTTAGTTGTTTTATTAGAATTCTAGGTCACTACACCGTTTACAGTAACTTGATTGATGTTTCAGCCTTTCCTACCTACAATTAGTCAAGTTTAGATCCAGCAGGCCCGAAGCGGAGAGTGGGCGTAGGGCCTCATGACAGGGGGAGTAGGGAAGACAGAGATGCAGGAGTTAAAAAAAAAAATGCGGGGAAAAAAGTGCGGGAGAATTTGAGTTGGCGATTGGTGGGAGGCTGGCTAAGGGAGGGGAAAAAAGCAGGATTTAAAAAGGGGGACTGTGGGGTGGGGGGCAGCATTTCGAATTTTCCTGGGAACTGTGCATTCCCACCCTCCCTCCCTAATACTAAGTGGGTTTGAGGGGCTATTGTCATGGCAGCTGGGGAGGCGTGTTCTTTTGAGTCCATGAAAGTTAGATTTGGGGTAATGGTGAATATAGGGGAGATGGGACCCTACCCAACCAAAGGTTTGGGTTTTGGATGGTAAGGTTTGCCTTGCATGACACTTGGTTGTTGTGGAGGCTACGTTTTGAGAGGAGGGAGATCCGCTAACTGGCTGTGGATCGGAGACAACTGGATAAGGGAGGAGGATTCGGTAACTTTCATGGACTTATATGAAGTGTTTTTTCCTGTTATACTTGAAATGGTTTGTGATGTTAAAAGGGGGCTGGTTTTATTATTAAGAAAATATATATATGATGTTAAAAAAGATAGTGTTAATAAAAGGGCTGCTGTGGCCAATTTTTTCCAACTCAGGTGTATTTGTTTTTATTTGTGTAACGTCAGCTTGGGGGTGGAGGAAATAATTGGTGATTCCAGCAGCGATGGCTTCTTATACTGTACCCTGATCATGAGTTTTAGTCTTTTTTTACTGTATGCACTTATTTGATTTTTTATGTATAGTACAAACAGTTTAACTTGAATCTCGTAAGTGCATTTTAATTTCCAGGATATAAGATAACATCACAATACTAGAGAATTTTATAACTACATAAGTATCCACATGTCTTAGAATAAACTACTTAAGTGTGTCTGTCTAAAAAAACATTTAATTGTGTGTTTCATTATCGTTTTAACATGTGTTATGTGGTTTACTCCAGTAGCAGGAAGTAAAATGTTTTTTTCATGGTATATGCATGTCCCGAGGAGTGTTTTGACATATTTAGCGTATGAGGGTGAAGGTATATTCTGCAGATTAGAACATTCATTTCCTTGAATCATGGAGTTCTTAGCCATCAATCATATGCCACAATTAGAGAGGGCAAAGAGGAGTTAAAGATGAAGACATAGCACAGGGAACAATAGCACTCTGTTCAGTAATGGAAATGTTGGACTTTTCTTGTTGTCATTCTAAATGACAAGCAGAAAAGTGTCATGCATCATATATCATCAGAGCTCCCCTGGGGTATCTTCTGACTCCTCTTCCAGTCCTTCCATCAATACAGAGAAAATAATTATCCTTTTGTCCACTACAGGGTGTACACTGTATGTACACCCTGATAATGAACTTCTCTCCTTTGCTTCCATTTTAATGTATAAAGGTATATTTATTTTGCTTCTAACATCTGCTGGGGAAGCATTTAAAAAAAAAAAAAGTAGAGCAATTTAGCTTCTTCTGTGGATCTAAACAGATAATCACACACTAATCTGCCCCATTGATTCAAAAAAAATTTAATTTTTTCAACCTCCTACTATGGCAGTGAAAGACTCATTTTATTTGCTTGGTCAAATGCCCAAAGTTTTAGTAATTTAAAGCTCTCCAGTATCATAAATTTGAAAGTACAATAATGCGGCATGTTGCAGTTAAAACAGGTAAAATAGCCAATTGAAAGTTAATGATTGAAGCTCTTTCCTGTTGTCCAAATGCAACTGAAGCTATGATGTTAACTGCCCCCTCAAAAAGACCTCATATTCTATTCCCAACCCTCTCTTACTCTCTTTTTATTTGGGATAGGAAATGGAAAACAGACACAGACAACAGACCCATACTTGGCCTGGGAGTTGGAGGAGTGTAGTTTAAGGCAGGCTAATACTGATACCCTCTTTAGAATTTTGGACAATGCCTCCTTATTTGAAGCTTAACTGAAAACTATTTTTAGATCGTATAGTTTATAGTAGTATGATGGTCCTCTCCTCTTCCTGTGTCACTGTTTGTATCTTTCTGTCATTTACAACCCCTATTTAACATACAGCGCTGCATAATATGTTGGCTCCATATAAATCCTGTTTATTATTAATAATGGTGTCAGACAGGATAGCTAATCTGAATTCCTCGGTTTTCTCATTTTGTTTTAGAGGTTTCAATCAGAAAGGGACAATGGTCCATAATTTGTGGACCTACCCGAAGGTTTTTAACCTTATATTACCTGCCACTCTTACAAACATTTCCAAATACCCTGAAAGTGCTCTGTTCAATAAGGTTGACTTGCCTGTCTCCAATCGGTGTAACATTACCACAGAATCATGATGTAATGATTTGTATATTTGGCAAAAAATGTAAGCTTGCTCTCCACACCAAGGGCTTAAAGTCTGGCAAGACCTGCACTAGCAAAACTGGTAAACACACAAACCTATAACAGCCTATATACTTATAGGCATATATATAGGCATACATATACATATGGCTAAGAACTCCATGATTCAAGGAAATGAATGTTCTAATCTGCAGAATATACCTTCACCTTCACATAGGCACTTATAGGCATACATATACAAATTAAGTGAAAAGAGTGTAAAGGTGCGTACACACTTCCAATTTTTATCGTTCCAATCGAACGATCGATTGGGCAAAAAAACGTTCGTAAAAAAGTAACCAACGACGCCGACGAACGAGGAAACTCGTTGGAAACGAACGACCGGACCGGCGGATCGGATTGGACGACGATCGTTGAACATCGTTCGTGTGTACGGTCGTTCGTTGATCGTCCATGGTCAGAGCATGCGTGATGAACGAACGTCCGTTCACTTTCCTGTCGTGCACATAGTTCCTCTATCGCTTAAACGATCGTATCTATTGTGTGTACAATATCTACGAACGATCGTGTCGTTATCTCTATGTGCAGGATCGGTGCTATACGATCGTTGGTATATATCGTGCAGGATCGTTCGTCGTTCGTTTTCCAACGATAATAATTGGAAGTGTGTACGTAGCTTAAATGTATTAACACTCCAATTCAAAACCCACAAAATGCACTTCAGCTTGTTGTTCTTTTCTTTTGTTTTATTGTTTAGATATTTTATGCTCACACCACTTCAATTGGCCTCTTGAATGCAAACAGGAGTGAGCACTTCAACACAACACTTGGGTGGCGAGAGATGCTTTGTTATCAAGTGACTTTGGAAGAAAGCCACAATTTTAATAAAGTAAGAACTGCTGCTTCTTTTCAGTAGTGTCTTCAAGGACAAATGCCAGACTATAGAGGACCTGCATTGGGGGACTAAGGACTAATCTGTATTTTCTATGGTATCTGATCGGCAGCTGATCTTTTCCCTAAAACAGACCTAGCATGCCTTCTCCTTACTTTGTTGGGGCTGCCATTTTGGTAAAAGCAAGCCCCTACCCCCTGATAACTGGTTATCTAATGACTGGTGAGGGAGCAAGGATGGAGCAGCTGGAGAATTAGCAGGGAATCATAAGATGAATGAAACATGGAGAAGCTTTCTCTGCATTTCCCCAGGTACAGCTTTTAATTTAACCAAGAAAAAAAGCAGAAAGTCAATTGAAATCTCTGAATCTCTTCCATCAAAAATAACATTTTAGAGTTCTGCTCAACTAAATTTAGGCTTTCTCAATTTTATCTAATAAGGTTCCAAATCTTTATTCTCTGTGTCAAACTCCACTTTATGGCAAAATTACTGAAAGTCAGCAAGAGAACACCATAAGGGACATAAAAATACTGCAGAACTATTAATGATCATTGAGAAGCATTGTAAACTCTTTCCCCATACATGCTTCCTGATTTAAAGTAATTATTTTACAATGGTACCAGAAAATTCTGCTATGAATGACCTTGTTCAGACTCTTACTGGTATGGTGTGACACTTTGTCTCCTAATGGCTCTGGTATGTTTTCTCCCTCACATGCTCTCACCCTCAGGAAAACTCACTCTAAACTAATATTATGCTCTCGCTGGAGCAGTTGCATGTAACTGTAAACAAACTGCAAGTGATTACCAGAATTGAGATGCAACAAGGTTAAAAGGATGGAAAAAAGTAAAAACAAATGTTTATGATACACAAATGTGATCCAAGTAGGGTTTACATCTGCTTCAAGTCTTTCCTTTAAAAAAAAAAAAACAGTTTCTTCTGGAATTTTATTTGTGTATGTTATGTCTCAGTTTATCTGTATATATTGCTTCTTCATCAGTCACTAATGTTTATTCTGAGTCATTGGGTCTGATTTATTACAGCTCCCCAAGGCTGCAAAGTATACATTTTCATCAGTGAAGCTGGGAGATCCAGCAAACCTGGAATGGATTTCAGGCCATTCTACTAAATATGAAACAGTATAAGTTTAGCAGCCAGCTTCATTGTACATGCAATGCTGTTTCTGAGTAGTCTGGTCTAGTGACTCTGTGCAACCCCTATTATAGTATACCTAAACCAAAACTGTAATATGATGTAGTTTAACAAGTCTTTGATGTGGAGGCTGTATTTGTGGTCTTTTTTGTTTCCTTTATACACACCTAGTAATCCTGTGCAATGATGAGTTTGTTGTATGTATCTATGGGAGACTACAAAACACTTCATCCTCTCCTCACTTTCCAAACATGGAGGGGAGGTTATGTTTTAAAGACAGAAACTGGTACAAAATTAACTTATAACATTGAGGCAGATTTTAAACAATTACTAGTTCACTAGATTGATATAAGGATCAAGACATTTTTTTGTTGTGCACGTATAACATATAACAAAAATGGGCCTGTTTTATTAAAGCTCTCCAAGGCTGGAGAGCATACACTTTCATCAGTGAAGCTGGGTGATCAAGCAAACCTGGAATGTATTACTTCTATTTGCTAGCAAATGTTTTGAATCTGGGATCACATCCATTCCAGGTTTGCTGGCTTTCCAATTATAGTGAGCTGATATCACTACAATTAGGAATGGGTCAGGGAGCTTAGGAGTACCCTAAAGCAGTGGTCTCTAACCCCTGGACCGTGTACCGGTGCTGGTCTGTGGCTGGTAAATTGGGGGCTGCAAATGACAGGAGGCAGAAGCTGCTGCTGCCAGCTGACCCCCTTACATTGCTCTAAAGCCAGTGACAGTGTGACAGCAGGAGCGCAACTTTCTGGCTTTCACAACACTGATACAGTGTGAAACAACAGATAGTATAGAGCTGTATGACGTTATAAATGAGTAAGTTCCCACATGGTCAATAAATTGCCAAATACCATAATAGCCGCTCTGGATCCAAAGTGAGTCATAAAAAGAGTGGCTGGGTTGTAGAACAACATGTGACATAAACAGGTTAAGTGTTATCTCCGCATAAACACCCTTTATTCAAAGAATGTGTGCTTGGGTTTGGCTGCAGTAGGCTCAAGTAAAGGGAGGAGTACAGAAAACACTGATCACACCTTGGCTACTTGCAGGTTAATTTAAAAGATAGGGATACCGGCACATATAAGTATTTAAGGAGAGAAAGCCTAAAACAGACCTATTGACGTCAGAGGATTGTCACTGGAAACAGTCTTTTGTGATCGTTATCAGTGACAGATGAATGTAATAAGAGTCATGTATGTTTATCGCCATTGTGTTCTATAAAGCAGAGGTGGGGAGGGGGGTGAGCAAGTGGCACCCTGCTGTGCTCTCCTCCATAGAAGTCAATGGCAGTCCTTCCCGATCGGCCATTTATCAATATACTGTAGTGGATTGATGAACAACGTTGGCAACCGCACACTGTACACGTCAGATTATTCATCTCAGGAGACTTATCTCACTTGTGTACGTAACTTAATAAAGCTGAATGAAAACAACAGGATAAAAATAGGAATGTGGTCAAAACCCAGTTCAAAGGACCACTGTTTCAACCCAGGTTTCATTCCTTTTGTTTCTAATACTTATAGCTGAAACTCTAATACATTTTTTTTTAGAATTCCCAAGGGGGGAGGGGAGTCCAATAAACCTTTTATATACACTGCACAGTGCTGCCACCCCAACATATTTAAGTTGTGATAGCTGGAGGAGGAACTCAGTAAGGGTATTTGTCTGGCTGAGTGTGATTTTTGTGTGTGTACAGTGGAAGCAGTAATAATTTTGTATGTGCAGGTATGAGTTGATTTTGATAGTAACCCTGACATGTTATTAAAATCCCACTTAACTAATTTTTTAGTGGTTTATACAAAGAATATGCAATTGATAAGGTAAAATATGCATATAATATGTTGAAGCACACATTTGCTCCTCTTTCTTTTTGTTTTGTGGTTATGAAATAATAGATTTACTAAACTAAAAGCAGTGTTGGGATTTTACCTTGTGGTATAATACCCTCATCCTGGTAGGTGATGCAAGCTTTTGGTTGGATGTTCTTATTGTTTGTTATTCTCTCTGTTGCTTAATGTTATCTCTATGTTCATTGCATGATTGAGTGGAAAGGCTGGCACTGCTCCATGTTTTCCAGCTCTGACTATAAGTGGCATCATCAGTCGCGTTATCAGTTCCTGGCCTTCCCCGTGGATAAAGAAGCTATCAACACCAACTCCAGACAACTTTACAAACCCCAGCTCCAGATCTGCTCCAAAAATTATTACTCCAGCTCCAAGTGAGCTTTGAAGCAGCTTTTCTCTTCCTCAGCTAGGTTTTGAGAAATGATAACTTTATATGGTACACAGTAAATATGATCTCCCAACATTTTGTTTGGCTACTCCAAATTATGTCTGGAGAACTAGATCATATCCTTTAGATTTGTACTACATACTCATAATGCATATGGACACGTTACAATGCACACACAGTTAATTTATTATTTTGTATAGCAGTGGATTGTATGCCTTTGTGTTTAAGTGTTTGTCATTCAAGCACCATGCTTAAAAAAATATATTATTTTCAGTAATAATTGTTGGATCTTTGTAACTGCTTTTAAGAACATTGTGCACTGTAGGAACAAAACTGCAAGAATTTCATACTGGTATGGAAAGTGATTTTTAAATGAAATCATTAAGGAGAAAGCCATAGTGCATGCTGTGCTGGGTTTCACAAAGTGCATGCACAAATATGTATATTTTCAAACAAATGTTGATTTGAATATTTCTTAGCTGACTTTTTACAGACTAGAAGGCACAAAATAGTATTTATTTAGATAAATAGCGCACAAAAAACAAGAACTGTATCTAATTTTGCTACAGATGATTGTATCCATATTAGTGCACTTGCACAAAGGTAGTTTATTATTGTCTGTAGGTTTGTTCTCAAGTTGAATTTGTATGTAAGTTGAAACAGGTACATTATTTTAATAAATGCAATTAGGACAAATGTTTGTCTCAACATAATATTAGGCAGCATGGTGTCAGTTACTGTATAAAATTCTCACTGTGAGTTAACCACAAACAAAGCAAACAAAAATCCAAAAACTTTATGTAGCATAGACATTCATTAACTTCTGGAGCAAGCTGTGCTTTGATATCCAAAACAAAACAACTGCAGAGTTTGTCCTGGTCATTAAAGAGTTACAAGATGTTGCAGAAGAGCTCAGATTTAGCTGTGTTTAGCAAAAGATTTCTTCATTCAAACCACCCCTCCCCCCATCAAGCCTCCATCCTGCACACAAGGGAGCAGGGAAGCTCCATTTGTATCTAAGAGCCGTCCGTATGTCGGATGTCCTTAACTCGGGGACTACCTGTAGTTACTTTTTTATGCCATACTTATTTTTATTTTTTACTTATTTCTTTTATTTGCTCTAACAGTTCAAAACACAAATATTTAACACATTAGAAAAAAAGATCTGCAAATACAATAATTTCTTGAAAACACACAGACAGATACACAAATATACACAAACATACATTGGGTAAAAAAATAACAAAGCAGAACTATAGTCAAAATTTCTATGCCCAAAGAGTTGCAACACCATTATTACTTCTAACAACAGAATCTTAAAAAAAATTGAGTACATAAAAGGAATAAACAGATTAGTTTCACTGAGGCTGAGCTGGCCAGAAGTGTGCCAGACACAGATTCCGCCACTCTGAGGAGGATGTGTCTTTGATAAATTCAGAGCAGAAGACGAGCATTATCTTGGATCAAAGCCTTGTAGGATAAATATAGGGAATGAGCTGCTGGGAGACATGTTTTGTCTGTTATGCTAGACTGTCCTTTTGCTTTAAGCAGTGTTCAGTTATTGTTGCTCATAACTATTGTTAGTGAATGCTTCGGGTGACAGTTTTACAAGCGAGTAACGTCATGCAGCTTTAGCTACTACCTCAGTCTTTGTTGCCACCTCAAATCAGTTAAATCACAATAAAACAACACAAAGAAGCAAAAGAGGGGCTTTCAAGGTAAAATTGTAACAAGTAGAATATTTACAGTATTTGCAGGGTAAAGGGAAGATAAGTGTATAAAGATTCCTGAGGAGCATATCATGGGGCATAGTTTAGGATTTGTTATGAAGGGTCCCAAAGATCACCTTCCTCAAGGAATAATAGTCCTATTGTAGTGACAGGTAGAAAGAAGAGAAAGAATTTCTTTCCCTGTAGTTCTTAAAGGAGAGCCACTGAGTTATGCAGCCTAGATCCATCATCATTTATTACAGTGTGGCAGCATTTATACAATTATCTTCTCTTTTTGAATTAAGTTTTAAAAAGATTGACAACACCCTTCTATTAGTACTTCTATTAGTACTGGTGATGGAACATCTAGCAGTTGCCATTCACAAAAACCCCTCCTATTAATTTTACCAACATCGTCTCATCTCCAGAAATGGGCCTACTTTCTATATTTACAGATCTCACGTTCCCACCAAAGAAAATCATTTATGGCCTTTGGCTTTTAGCAACTTATTCCACTATATTGGAAACAGGCATCCCCACCTCCACTAGCGGTATGGATATCCAGAGTCAACAAAATCATGAGAATGGAGGAAATCAGGGCCTTTGATAATGATCGTATATAAAAATGTATTGGGAACACTACAGTACCTCTCCCAGGCTAAAACACAGGCTTGGTACTTCTCCCCAAATGACTAATCCTTAACCCAGGTTCACACCCTTTACACCCTGCATACACCTGTCCCTAATTTAGGAAATTGTGTTCTCTGTGAAAAATAGGAACAATGATTCCTATTGTTCTGGTTTTTTACTTTTATTGATGTACCCAATGTTGAGTTTATCCAGATGCTTGTAAGTTTTATTTTATTTACCTTTTCAATAAAAACAAACTGAACCATAAAAACATTGCTAACAATGTATAATACATACTACATGTCTCTGCCTCCCCTGGGGAAGCCAGTAACGGTGAGATGCGTCGGGAAACGAGTTGACCACATTCCAGTTTTGGACTCTCCATCACTAACAATCTCTCTTAGTGCATTAGTAATTGTATGTTTCGCTCCTTTTGGCACAACTTTATTACACTTTATCCACCTTGCAAATACTGTATATAATTAACTTTGGAAGTAAATATTGGTTTCACTTTTGTCCTAAATGCCCCCTTTTACTCTTTTGTCTTTTCTTCGTTTTACTGTAATTTACCCTGGCACATGGGGTTTTAATAAAGACTAACGTAAACTATGTTATATATGTATGGCTCACTGTTGTCACTATCACTCAAATAAATGCCATGCAGTTATTGCTGAAATTTATAAAGGGTAGATGGTGGCTACAAATAAGCTGCAGTTTACATGGTGTAACTGTCAATGATGACATATCATTTTATGGTGGGTTATATAAAATAATATATTCCAGAAAGAACATCTCTTTGACAGACTTACTTTCTAGTGGCTGTTAGCACACTTGTCATTCTGCGTTGCCAAAGTACATGTAATTAAAAAGCAGATAAGGTCATCATTCCTCCTATGCTTAATTTAAATGTCTATCCTATTCTTATCCTATCTTGTACAATTAATTATTTGTCAGCTTGGTTGGCCAGAAAATAAAAAGATTCTCTGATTGTAAGGGAAGTGGTTGTCTCAATGTACAATAGCTGACAGATACTTCAAGTCACAGTATAACTAAATGTTTTTACCTAGGATTCAGCCAACCTTTACTCAGACTTGTTTTTCATGTTAGATTCAGCTGTATTTAACTTTTACTTAAAATGTTGCTTTACCCATATTGTACCCAATATTTACACATTGTTCAAATTTGATGCACTTAGCTTCAAGTATTTTGTTTAGGCGGAATAGGTAAAGTGTTATCCTCAAAGTTCTGGGTTCAATGGTGGATTTTTTTCAAAATGTTTTTATTAAATTTTTCAAATATACAGAGACACGTAAACAAGCAAAACCAGTGGGGTAACATGACACAAAAAAGGGGGGGGAGGGAAAAACACTTATACCATTTAAAAAAAAAAAAAAAAAAAAAAAAGAAGCCAGTGGAATCCATAAATAAAACTATGGACTATGAGTCAGAAATATTAGTGATATACCAAGTAGAATATCTGAATGGTTCAAGAATTGACGTGCATTCTGAGCTGGTGAATGTGTAGAGTAAAAAACTGTACAATTGCTGCCAAAAGCGGGTAATCAGGGTGTCTCCTTGTAATTGAGCATCCAACATTCCTTTTGCGTTTTTATGCGATTTTATTAGCGTTTTAAAGCTTGCCTGTAAAACACTGGAAAATGTCTATGCCACGTTTTCCTGCATTTTTAACATGTTTATGTTTCAAGTGCTTGTAAATGCGGGAAAACGACCATTTCCCAGGTTTTGGGGAGTTTTCCAGAGCTAACTCTGTGTTTTATTTTTTAATTGTTGCAAGCATGTAGATTAGCCTATTGGAATGCATGAGAATTTCAAACATGGGCTTTTGAAACCTCAGGTTAAGCGCTGGGGAAAACGTCAGTGTAGATTTAGCCTTAGCAGTATACATCTTTAAGCCTCCAAGCTTCATCTGCAAGGTGGTGGAGATAAGGTCACCACATTGGGAGCTGCTGTCTTGTGTTCAGTGTGGCTGAACGTCAATACACTATGGTCCTGATTTTTCAATAAAATGCACGTACATATGCATGTCGAGCCTGTCGGCAAATTCTATTCCTGCCAGTCGGGGCCGAGTTCCCCTGCATAACATGATACGCACTTAGACCACATACATTAATATTATTATTATTATTATTATTATTAATAATCATAATAATAATAATAAACAGGATTTTTTATAGCGCCACTGTACATTAGATAGGTATTTCAAATGACAGACATACAGACAGTGGCACAGGAGGAGAGGACCCTGCCCTGAAGAGCTTAAAATCTAGGAGGATCTCTGACTTGTTTTAAAAAAGGCAACTTTTACTGAAATACTTACCTGAAGAGTTCATAGAAAATATTCCATTACATACTCCAGCACTGGTCCTCTTCCAGGATGAATGTTAGCCAACATTATTTACCACACATTCTGTTTGCCTTGGACATCATGGTATTGTGCCCATAATGAAGGAAGTCTACAGGGCTAATGAAAACATATCACAAGTAAAGATAAATAAATAAAGCCATTATTATGACATTACTCATCACATTTTTGTTTTGGGAAACTGCTCCATTTGCAAGAATATGTTTTTATTGGGCAATCAACTCATGAAAATCGCGTACCCTTTTCTTACTTTTTCCCAGCGCTAGGAGGTCACCAATTCTGCAGAAAATGGTGCTCAGGTTTTAATATCTAGACTCATTGTGCCATTGTTATGTCTGACTGGTCTCACAATATAGCAGAGATGGGGAACCTGAGGTGGGTGCCATTGAGCTGGGCTCTAAATAGGAACAGATTTGAAATATTAGAGATTTATCTTTTTTTCCTGTTTGTTAGTTATTTTTTCTAGGGGTGGGTTAGAGAAAAAATTCCTCTGGGATGGTTTGTATATTCTAAATTAAGTAGCTGTGGAACTGAAATCTGTTTTGTACAAACACCTATGATACAGAAAGTGTACCAGCTTTAAGTTTTCTCCTTATATTTTATTTCTGAGTTTAGGAATTACCACTATAGGGGACAATAGGTTTCAAGCCCAGGAAAGCCTAAACACGCACACAGTGGTATGTCAGGAGAAAGCTATCCTAGATAAATGGAGAAAGATATGACTATAAGAAAATCTGTGATAGAACAATATCACAAACGTTAATTATATTACATATATTACAGTGACTTAACTGATGCTTACTAACAATTTATATATAATATTACTTTTTAAATAAAAATACAAATAGGAGCTGTGGCACTGGTTTCACACACCATTATACCTTTTATTTAGCACAGATAGAAGAATAGAACACAGCAGAAACTTTGCTTACTGAATTTGTCTGATTAAAACATAAGTAACACTTTTATGTTATTTACTTTGTTAATTTCAGCTTGAGCTTTTGCACTCTGTAAATAACAGTTTTGTTTCGTCACTGTAAATATGGGTGATTACAAACATGCAAAATATAGCCTAGAGCTTTACCTTGTGGCTGATTGCAAAATGTTTATATGAAATGTCTAGAAAATAGTAGTCCTGCTCGTTATTAATACAGAAAACAAAACAAAAAAACATATTCTATTTAATAATTCCAATGTTCTACAAAACAGTTTAATCAATATAGGTCCTAAAGTTACACCGGAGATAAATAATTGCATTCTCCTTACATGGCATGCGGATATTTCTCCCCAATTTTACTTTTTTTATGCTCTTCCTTTTAGTACAACATTTTCTGAATGTAATGTGTCTGAGCACCAGTATATAGTGAAATAGTTTTAATAAAATTAAGAATTATAACTAAATATATATAACTCTACAGGGTTTAACTCTACTTGTTTTAAATATTTGTATGTATTATATGCAAACTTGGTAATATATTTTATATTACATTTATATTATACAGTGTGGTGGTATTTAATTTGGGCATAATTGGTAGAATGAACTGATAAACACGTTAGTTGACACTTTGAATGTTTCTTGCTGAATGTAATCACTGCATGCTGGAATGCAGAATTTATTGAATAGTTGGTGTTGAGGTGTATTAAATGTCTTCTCTTGGTTATATAAATTTTAGTTTGTGGTTGAATGGAGTGAGTTGAATGTACTCTTGTACTATGAATTTTGAGGCTTGGAGAGGTTGAAGGATCCTAGCTGAGAAGGTTTAGGGCAGGACAGTGCTATGGGCGAGGTGGCAGCCTTCCAATCTCAAATATTTATTTCATTAAAAAATGTGCTCCATTTTAAAAGAAAACAAAAAAACAATCCTTGCAGTGGGGCAAGTGGGAAAGTTGATGCAAATAGGGTTTTTACTTACCTTATTTCCCCAATCAACCCGCCTCCGTCCAAATGAAACCATGGTCTAGTCTGGAACATTCAGGCATGTTATCAAAATGCCAAGGAGGAAATACATCAGCAATCGTTACTGCCCATCAATCTGGAATGGTTATAAGGAAATTTTCAAACAATCTGAAACGTATCATTCTACAGTGAGAAAGATCATTCACACTTTCAAAAAAATTAGGACAGTTGTCAATCTGTCTAGGAGTGGATGTCCCAGAAAATTCATCCAAGGATCAGTCCCTCCAATGCTCAGAAAATTACAAAAAAAATCAAGCCCAATATTCTGGGAAGAAATATAAGGTAATGTCCAACAATTTGAATTTCGTCATTCTACTGCGAGAAAGATTATTAACTAGAGAAAGTGCAAAGATCAGAGGAAAACATTTGTGACAGGTGCCAATCTTCCCATGACAGGACAATCCAGCAAGTTCATTCCCTGGACATATTGTTTAACGCCCAGAAAAACTGCTAAAAAAAAAAAACATGAGGGGCCTCATTTATTAACCTTCTGGGCAGTTCATTTGTGTCCAGAACTACGAGTATAAGTCCAAAAGTGGTACATTGTCTTTCATGAAAATTTATTTTACATTGTAGACCTGTAATTCTTAGGCATAACTCACTGAAATATGCCCAATATTTGATAAATATAATAAGTATATTAATAATAAACACAAAAATCTGTTAAAACAGGAGTGTATAAATAAATAAAAAATACTGCAACCTGTAAAATAACTGTACAGTAGCATATATAATATAATATATATTTATATAATATATTGATTACTTTGTATTGAATTCAATACAAATTAATTTGAATTTCCTGCCACACTCCCACACGCACCGTCGCGGGGGGAAAGATCTAAGTAAGAGTATGCGGCCAGAGGACGGGCACGGATGGGCAGGAGACCGGAGGATTCTGCTGGGACCAGGTAAATTGTATTCCTTATTTTTTAGCTAATCCCAGTGTTTTTTTGTTTCTTTTTTTTACCCCGAGCCACACTCGGGGTTACCGCCTAGGAGGTTAAGGCTCTCCAAGAGGAGAGGATACACTTTCATCAGTGAAGCTGGGTGATCCTCTAAACCTGGAATGGATCTGGTCCAGGGTTTAAAACATTTTCCAGCAAATAGCAAATAAGTTTGAAGAAATCCATTCCAGGTTTGCTGGATCACCCAGCTTAACTGAAGAAAGTTTATCCTCTCCAGGCTTGGAGAATTTTAATAAATCCCGCCCTACATGCCAGACTCTACAGGAGTGTACTTTCTTTTTCACATGTTTCTATCAGTAAGTAAGAAAGTAAGTGCAGAATATTCTACAACATCACTAACTGACATAACAATCTTTGTTCCTCACATATTTTCCAAAATGTTCACTAAATGGTATTGGGTTCTTGTACCCTTTCATAGATTATTTTCTCTCAGGCTTTTGGAACTAGTCTTAATATCAGTTTTACTGATCTGTTCCTGCAACAAAAAAGGCTGAGCATCCTCCAAGGTTACTTATTTATAGCAAAGGTTATCAATGTCCTCATAATGTTCTGTTATCGCCAACAGCTCAAACTGTTTGCATTTGCATCGCTTATTGTTTTGTTTTTGATCGATCATACTTCTTGAAATGTGTTCTAAAAATGTATTAACAAAATGGAATAGAAAAGCAGAACTGGGAAAGGGTAAGAAAGAAAAAGAAGGTAAATAAAGGAGAGATTAAATATATAAATGTATAATAAAGATACAGTGGTACCTTGGTATTAATCCTTAATTCGTTCCAGATCCTTGGACTTATACCAAACAAATTTTTCCCATAAGAAATAAAAGGAAAATGATTAATCCGTTCCCATGAAAAAAAAATCCCATAGTTATTGGCGTAATATTCATTGATGGGGTTGTATAAAATAATATAAACTCTGCTTAATACTAAAATACATAATTACAAAAGCAATTAGATGAAATAAATTAAAATTTAACCTCCCTTTACCTTGCTGAGAATATTCGAGTGCCTACTAGTATGGTGCTGAGAAGGGAGAAGGAGGAGATGTTCTGTATTTCACAGAGAGTTATAGCCGGGGTAGTTTCCTGATTGGTAGCAACTGGCGTACTGAAGCTGGTGGGCAGTCGTGGCTTTGTCTCGAGAAAGATAAATAAGGGTAGCGCACGAGTTATGACTCATTTTGACCCATACAAGTTCTAGCACAAAGCTTGTATACCAAGCAAAATTTTTTGTGTCCAAACAGGACTTTTACTAAGATGGACTTATTCCAAAGTGGACTTATACTGAGGTACCACTGTATCAGTTTTATATGACCCAAACCATTTATAACTTCCTGTTACAATAAAACTCTTTTGTTACTTGTAGGTATATTTTAATTTTTATCATGGAATGTGCACAAATATAGTTAGTTTAATTGGATGACTAACATAGTAACAGATGTTTTCTTAATACAGCTAGTTCCTGGAAATGCTAATCACTCAGCTTACTCTTGATTTTGTATAGTAAATGTAGTCCTTAATATTATTTATTCCCATTTCTCACAGGATTTAATGAGGCCACAAGATGTGAAACTAAAACCACTGGTCTGAAAGTTTCACAAATTCTTAACAATTGACTCCCTCTACAACTATCTTCTCTACCCAAGATATAGCCACCTGCTTTCGAGATAAAAGTGTCAGAATCAACATGATGGGGCTGATTTCTTCAAGCTCCCCAAGGCTAGAGAAGATACACTTTTATCAGTAAAGCTGGGTGATCCAGCAAACTTGGAATGCATTTCTTAAAAGTCATTTTCTATTTGTTAGCAAATGTTTTCAATCCTGGACTAGATCAATTCTATGTTTGCTGGATCACTTAGCTGCACTGATGAAAGTGTATCCTCTCCAGCCTTGGGGAGCTTAAAATAAATAAGGCCCGATGTCTCTGCTCACCGTGCTACTCCAACCATATTCCACCTGTAAATCATCATCACCTGTTACTCTGGATGAAGTCCCCTTTCTTATCTTACCATCTCCATCTACTACCTGTCCGCTTGACCCAATTAGCTCTGATCTACTCTATGCCAACTCAATGCACGCAATGTGCAGCAATACACAGCCCCATTACAGATTTGCATTTATTGCAATTACATATCAGTATATAAATAACGGATGCAGTAAATACATTTCGCCCAGTAGGGGGGAATAGATTTTTACCTGGAGATATGCTTAATAGGATACAAGTCTGGGAGAAATACTTGATCCAGAAAACTGTTATGGATACATAGATGACTTATTGGGTGGGGGGAGTGATAAGACAAATGAACAGCTTAGATAGAGCAAGGGACAAATCCTTGATTAGGCCAAATAGGAGCCCCTTTATTTGACAAACTGTCCATATATTTGATTGGATATGACACATGGAAGTACTTGGGACAGGAAAGGATGGAATGTGGGTTCCTAACAAAAAGTTAGCAAATTAGGTACCCCTGAGGATTTGAAGTACACATGGGGACATTAGACCTTATATGTTGATGAATAGAAAGGGGAGGGGAAAGTGGGATGGGAAAAAGAAAAGATCAATATAAATGCAAGGAAAATCATGTGAAATGGTGGAATCCTATATTGGAGATCTTTCAGAGTTAACATTAGTGGTAAGCAGCCTCTGTAAAAAAAATTTGGGGTTTGCACTCTTCACCACTCAAGAAAACCAACAGGAATATAGTCAGATTATAGGAACGAGGTTTCTAAGGTAAGTCAGGCTCATGAAGGATATACATATATATCTCTGACAAAGGTAGAACTCCTTTCTTTTGTGTTGTCATGCTAGTTCTTGATAGCAGAAATGGAACCCTGGACTCAAGGCGGAGAGTTGGAATGCATCTATAGAGCAGGCTGGTCAAGGTGCAAGAGACAATAGGCTGTGATTTTTCAGTGGGTAAGGTAAATATGTTTTTATGAGTGTTTGCCTATTTAAAGTTACTTACCTGCACCCAACCACACACATGAGACCAAAGAACAAGGTGACTGACATACCTCTATAAAACAAATGAAACAAATGATACTAATGTGAACCAGTGACACATGGCGTGTAACCAGACATCAACAAGGTTAGAATGTTAGAATGTTACCCAGCATTTCATATTTCCAGCAGTAGAACATATACAATCAAAGAACAAGAGCAACATTTCTAGGGTGTGCAGGTCTTGAATATCCCTAAAGACGTGTACTTGCACTTGAATGTCAGGAATTACGGTGCATGCTTTTACATCGTCGATGACATATTGCTATGGCTTGCTATCAATCTTTACTCCAGGGTGAAAAAAGGTTCATATCTGGATATCTGTATGCATCTGTTAAAAATTTGCTACAATTTTAAATTGGTCAGAAAGGCAGATGTGTGAAACATTAGGAAGATATCTACCTATCAACACGTTTTTTAATTTCACAGGTTTTAACATGCAGTTTATTTCAATTTAGCAAAGAAGGTTTTAGTATTGATGTATGCAACAATAAATCTGTAATAGTAAATAAATGGAACCCTGGACTCAAGGCGGAGAGTTGGAATGCATCTATAGAGCAGGCTGGTCAAGGTGCAAGAGACAATAGGCTGTGATTTTTCAGTGGGTAAGGTAAATATGTTTTTATGAGTGTTTGCCTATTTAAAGTTACTTACCTGCACCCAACCACACACATGAGACCAAAGAACAAGGTGACTGACATACCTCTATAAAACAAATGAAACAAATGATACTAATGTGAACCAGTGACACATGGCGTGTAACCAGACATCAACAAGGTTAGAATGTTAGAATGTTACCCAGCATTTCATATTTCCAGCAGTAGAACATATACAATCAAAGAACAAGAGCAACATTTCCAGGGTGTGCAGGTCTTGAATATCCCTAAAGACGTGTACTTGCACTTGAATGTCAGGAATTACGGTGCATGCTTTTACATCGTCGATGACATATTGCTATGGCTTGCTATCAATCTTTACTCCAGGGTGAAAAAAGGTTCATATCTGGATATCTGTATGCATCTGTTAAAAATTTGCTACAATTTTAAATTGGTCAGAAAGGCAGATGTGTGAAACATTAGGAAGATATCTACCTATCAACACGTTTTTTAATTTCACAGGTTTTAACATGCAGTTTATTTCAATTTAGCAAAGAAGGTTTTAGTATTGATGTATGCAACAATAAATCTGTAATAGTAAATATACAAACCTTATCTGGCTACACAGGTCTAAGCTTCTTCAAATACTGGCACCATCTGAAAGTATTTCCTAAAGAGTGCCTGTCACTTATATAACCCTCTTGTTATTGTAATAAAGTTAGATTAATATAAATTCAAAAGAAAAAGTTTGCCATCACTCACGCCAGAGGGAGAGGAATAATATCAGGGTTAGGGTTAAGATTTAGGGCCCATTTAGATATACCTGTAAAAGATGTATTATTGCACATGTTAATTCAAGAATTAGGGCAGCCCAATAATAATGAATGGACTGGCAAAACAACCTAATAACTTTTTTTGGTACACTAACACAATGCACAATGTGTAACCATACATTGGAAATTGCTACAATTCAGATGCTTTGTCTTGGTGCTATAGGGGATAAACACAAGAGGAAAATAGTGAACTGACTAGTTAATGACAGAAAATTCAAATCCTTTATCATGAAGTCATGTCTTGGCAGTGGTGTGAAGTGCATACAGGTGCAGGTTTTCCCTAAAATTAGTTCACACAAGAAGATCAGCTGCCAGCTTTTACCTGTGAGTATGATATTCTGCCTTTCCTATCATTTTTTCTGATATAAAGTGATTAATATACAAAATTAATTTGATAGATTGTGCACCCAAAATAACTTTATGATGTTCATTTAAAATTTACTTACACATATTGGAACCAAAAATTTGTTCAGCTGCAGATTTCCCTTCAGATCTCTTTTATTGGATCAGAAGTGAAAAGAATTAAAGTGTATCTATATAAAAAAGATTGGTTATCTTCTGTCCAACATATGCAAAAGGAATTTTCCTAAAGTAGTGTTGTGGCAGTTGTCGCCATTAGAAAAATCTCCCTTACCTCGTGCTTTGGTGAAACCTCTCCAATGTTGAATTTCCTATGACTCTTTGGCTTAATAACAATGGCCACCAAATCAAACAGAGGGGTGAACTTCCCCTAACGAGACATGGGCAGCAACCAAAACTTTGCGAGACCCCAACCCTTCCCATTTGTATTGCAGGTGCCCTATATTTTTATGGCTATCCTTTATGCATAGGGACCTGGGGCACAAAGAGAAATCAGCTATCAAGGGGCACCAGAAAAACGTACCTTCCTTGCTAAGATGTTCACTAAATGGCTACTTCTGCACATATCCTTGATTATCACTAGGAATAGCTGGATGAACATTGGCAGGTAATGGGAAGAGTGGTTTAGCATTATTGTTAAAAAATTTCCAGAGAGATCTGGACAGCCATGGACAGACAGACGATTAAGTGGTGCAATATTAGTGGCAAATAAGTTTGAATTCAAAAGTTACGACCCTTTACCCCAATTGTTTCTAGTATCCAAACTAAAATGCATTTCATATAAGATGTAGCTACCTATATTTAAAATGTTTTTTTTTTTTTTTTGCTAAAAGAAATTGTATAGCAGGGTGGTTGGGTCCCTGGTGAGAGGCAACATAGTCCAATTTTTAATAAGGTGTTGCTAACACTAATGCCCTTCTATCAAATCAGTATCTCTAATCTAAAATATCTTTTCAAACTGACCAAAATATTTCCCTTTTAAAAACAGTTAAAAGTTTTTACTTGTGAAAATATTAATAATACAGACAGGATTCACATATAAAAAATAAAAGAGCTAGCGTTGCAAGATCAACTAATTATGCAGCTTTCCATATATTAATGTCTCGTTTGTAAATTTATATAAGCAGAGCCTTTTACCTCCCTTGCTACAGTGTATTTTGTTATTCCTGTATGTTTCGCTTCTCATTGCATAAACTACAATTATTTTTACTTGCCCTTACTTGTACATTGTATAATGTGCATTGTATAATGTACACTGTCATGGAAGTTGCATGTATTTTTGTCACAGGATTTCAAAATAATAAATGGCCATGGTGGGGTTGCTATATTCCAGGTCATGCAAGGAAAGTGGCTTCCCAAACGGTTTTAAAAAGCAGGAACAGTCAATGAAGCAGACTTAAGGTCCTAGGCAATGTACCGTACATGACAAAAATTAGCATCTGACGCTGACTGTGCCTAGGGGGGCCAAACAAACCATTAAAACAAAAACAAACCATCCTTTTTCGGCAATTTTCTGTATTCCTCTATGTTCTCCCAAAAATAGGAGAATAAAATACTTTCCTCCAGCATTTCCACACAGTACTGCTTACCCTGCTGTGTAAGAAAGTGATGCTCATATAATTGCTGTCAGTGCACCAATGGTGGAGATTGCACCCGATAAACCAGGACTGGTGAATAACTAGAGAATCCAAGGCTATGTACACACGTCAGATGATTCTCATCTGATAATCACCTTGGGGCTAGTATGGGATGGGATCCTGGAGTGTGTTCAGTGCTTGTCCTTCATGGATCCCTCCTGGCGGATCCATGAACAACGAACGATCAAAATGGAATTGAAGGGGAGAGAGAGCGCAGCAGGGTGCCGCTCCGTAGTTCTTCCCCCTTCCATCTCCATAGAGTAGAATGGTGCTGTATGTACAGAACTCACTCAGTCTTTTTTCATTGGAAAGGATCGTGAAAGATCCTTAGATCCTTTCCAAGGACAAATATTGAACATGTGTATGTAGTCTAAGATGCCAGATGATTGTTGCAATCATCTTTTTTTGTCTTTTTTCATTGGAAAGGATCGTGAAAGATCCTTAGATCCTTTCCAAGGACAAATATTGAACGTGTGTACGTAGTCTAAGATGCCAGATGATTGTTGCAAAAATCTAGAGTAAAGCTCTCCTCTGATACTGTTCACCAATCCATCCTGGCAGGTCAATTACCCACCAAGCAGAGATGGCCACTTTTATATCCTAAAGCGGTGAGCACAATGGGGTGGTCGCTTGTCCTTTCCCTTCTCTTTAGGTCAGAATAGTTCTTCTGTCATTGGAAAGGATCACAAAAGATTGTTTCCAGCAACAGAGCTCCAACATATGTTCATATGTAACGTGAAGCTAAACTAAAGCTGTACGAGTCACCTGGCCGCGTTCCATCACAAGGCAACGCCATCTGCCTTCCTTCTTCTTCCTAGAGTCAATCTTTGGCCAATCTTGAATTGCCATGTCAGGATGATATTTCTCCGGAACCCTGTGTCCATCCCTGGCGCATGCAAGGAAAGCTGGGATTGCCAGGTTTTCCTGGAAACTAAAGCTAAAGCTGCATCTCAGCATTTTCTCATTTCATCTGCGTGATCAGACAGGTAAGACGGTAAAAATGGCCTGTATCTTTCTGTGATACCCACCCTCCTGATTCTTTATTTCGTTTCTTTATACATTTAAAACCACAATAAAACAAGTTAAATCCCATCTCTTCTAATTACTACTAGTCAGCATGTAGTAAAAGCGATTGGGTTATGTTCTTGTATGTGTTTCACCTAAATCAAGCTTTGCTTACTTTGGAAAGCACACATCAAAGATGGAATTTCCAAGCACTCCTACTAATAAATTAACCCAAAAGAAACTTTTTATATTTCATTTTATATATTTATTTTTTTTGCGGATTGGAAAAGTCAATAGTATGTGCTAATACTTTTTCCCATGGCCGCCTCCCTGTTAGGCTGCTTGGTATGAAAAAAAAAAATATATATACTGTTTACATACCAAAGATGCTTGTTTTTCTCTTAAGGTCAAGGTCAACCCTGAAAATGTTGTGATACTTGTATTAGGACTCTGGGTAAAGTATAAATAGACATTTTGCCCATAACTGTCCGCTAAAGGTTTGTTTTTGTTGCATATCACATTAGACCAATAATAGAATTAATCAGCCGTTATAAGGATTCTTGCAATGCATGGTGGGGTAGATGGATGGCTGCTGCTATGGGCTTAGTTTAATGAAAGAGGCTTAACAGCAAAAAACAGAGGAACGTTAGGCCCTAAATAAAAAAGCGAAACAAAAAAAAGATAAAAAAACAAAGTATCGGCCAGGTATTCTGCGTAGCTTCTGGTGGTGAGGATAATAATGGATTGCAGCCACTCTATACATTCCCACACAGGGCTCACAAAGGTGGTCTGACATATGTAGTTTAAGACATAGAAGGGGTCAGCAAGGGGTCTGAAAAAAACAGAAAAGAGGTTGTCCAGCAAGAAGGGCAAAAGGAAGAAGGACCCTCTTGGGGACTACCCTAGACACTCCAATATGCATTAGCATCCGCAAACACATAATATAGTGGGCCTGGATGGTGCCTGGATGGTGATCCAGCAAACCTGGAATGGATTTCTTCAAAGTCATTTGCTTTTTGCTAGCAAATGTTTTGAATCCTGGACCACATCCATTCCATGTTTGTTGGATCACCCAGCTTCACTGATGAAAGTGTATGCTCTCCAGCCTTGGAGAGCTTTAATAAATCCCTCTCTAGGTGTGGTACAGCCTTGGGGGTGTCTCAGGCAGCAAGTCTACAAAACAAGTTACCTGACACATGAATGATTTTTGGAATCTGTATGCTCACAATGAAGCATTGTTGGAAACCTAGCTCAGGACAAGAGTGCTGTGGAATCCAAGGAAGAAAACATTATCAAAATAATAAATGGAAAAATAATTGGGAGGAGTAGAACCCTATTACACTGGTCTCTCATCCAGACATGAGTAAATTTCTGCAGGGTTATATATACAGAAACTGCAGAATGCACACTGTGCTCTGCTTTCTATAAATGCCACGTAAAATGCTACATAAATGTGGTATAAACACATTAGAAAGTACACATACTCCAGAATTTAGTAGAAAAGGCTGTCACTCCAGAAACTGCTTTAATAGGAACTGTAGAGATATATACTGTAGACATATATATATATATATATATATATACATACATGATCTCTGAGACTTAAAGCAGAACTAAACTTGTTGGTGGGTGATGAGCTTCTGCCATAACAGCATACTTGTCAATTGTGGCACATACTTACCTTGTACAGTTGCCTTGCAGCAATGACAGTCAAAAAGTGACATGTTGGATGTGAAAGATTATTTGTACATTTATTACATTTATTACATTTATTAAATGTACATATTTGTACATTTATTAAAGCTCTTCAAGATTGGAAAAATAGACTATCCTGGGAGAACCTGGGTGATTCAGCAAACCTGGACTGGATCTAGTCCAGAATTGAAAACATTTGCCAAATATTAGCAAATGCTTTGTAAGAAAGTCAACCCAGGTTAACCCAGGTTTGCCCTTGATGGCCTATCTTCTTCAATTTAATCAGGAATATTGACTCCCCAACACATCTGATCACTTTACAACTGATCATGGAGAAGAACTTGGTTGGTAATGATCAGTTGGAAGTACCTTTCACTTAAGTTCTGATCACTTTCTTAGATGAGAAGTGAAATATCTATCCATGTATAGCAGCCATCTGTTTGTGGACTGTTGTTGTGTGTGATAGTCAACATTAATATATAGCCAGGCAGATTCTCCATTGTCAGGGAAAGTGAGTCATGTGTGTGGGCCGGTAATATTGGGAGTCAATGCTTAGCCCAGGAGTTCCCAACAGATGAACACATAAGTGCTGGGCAGCATCACAAGAAATAAAAAGTGTATGTAGACTTTAAAAACGAAAAAGACCTTGGTGGTTGTTTATAACTGATTTCTGTTTAATAGCAAGATTTAATTTTATTATATAACCTTGTTATTCTTTTCCTGTGTTTTTCCTGAGCTTCAGCATTAACCCTTTACTACAGAAAATGAAACAAAAAGATGCCAGTGTTTATTATCGCGTTGCCTTACTTCATCACACTAGAAGACTGAATTGGGCATTAAAGTGAAAGTTGCATTAAAAAAACCCCAATAAACATCCTTTTTTTTGTTGAAAGACTATGATATGCTGTATTTACCTTTGGGCTGTCCTGGCCCCCGTCTTTTTTCTGGGATCTCTTGCTCTGTCCCATGCCTAGCTTCTTCATGTTGGTTTTCCAATCCCGCATTGTGCAGGTACGAGATCGAGTGACATGTCTTCGTCTAAATGTATAAAAATGAGCGCTGATCTCACCTTGCGCATGCATGAGATTATGTCCTTGGTGTTTTACATTTGAGGAAAGCCCCTGATGTTGCATTTTCCAATCTCCGACCTGCGCAGGAGGAGCAGCCCGCAGCCTCCTGGGGTAAGTAATGAAAGTATCTCAGGAGGCTGCGAGAAATTAAAAAAAAGTTTTAAAAAAAGTAATAAAAAAAAACATGGTTTCCATTATGTAAAAAGAAAAGCGACACTTTTACATAATATTGACATTGGTCAGTCTGCTTTAAAGATATGCCTTGTTTATCTGTAAGTGCAGCCCAGACCTTTGCTATACAAATGTAACTAAATACCAAACACTAAAAATAAAATCTATGCCAGGAAAACTCACGTTGACATGTTGGTATTGCAGTACCAGGATCCCTTTCACCTGTATGTAGTTTATTTGTTCTCCCCATGCTTGTATGGCTTTCCTCACACATTCTAAAAACATGCAGGTAGGGTAATTGGCCTTAGATTGACATATGACTATGGCAGGGACACAGGGTCAAGGCTGCAGACCCTGTACTGCGCTGCAGAAGATGTCGGCGCTATTTAAACACATACATTTGTCAGTATAATTAGATTTAAATACAGCAAAATGTTTTAAAGCTATGTACAGATATCAGATCACTGTCACTGTGACAGATGAGAACTGTACTCTATAGAGAGGGGAGGGGGAAGGACAAGCAAGCAGCACACCGATGTGCTCTCCTCCATTGAATAGCACAGTGGTCATTTCCGGTTAGTCATTTATCAATCTGAAAGGGTGGATTGATGTGTGAAACTGGGGGACTGTTGTACACATCTTAGGCTGCATACACACATGCAATTATTGTGGTTTCAGAATCCTTTCCAACACCAAAAGACTGCACGATGCATGGACGAGCGCTGTACATGCATCGCCGTTCTGCTGTATAGAGAGGGGAGGGGGGAGAATGACGGAGCAGCACCCCACTGTGCTCTCTTCCCTTCACTTTCATTGGGATCGTTCCTGGTTTGTTGTTCGTAGAAAACGAGTGCTGTAGACACGACAGATTCTGATCTGGTATCAGCCCTGAGACGATTATCGTATGAGAATCATCTGACATGTGTAAGTAGCAGTGGTCGCTAACCTTTTTGGACCTACGGACCGCTAAACTTACGGGCTCCGGACCGCGCATGCATGGGGAGCCCTGCATCATTCAAAGCGGAAGAAACTTTAGTGGCGTCATGATGCCAGAACCTAGACAAGCCCTGAGCCTGCGATCTATACGGGAGACATGGTACACAGCTTAGTTCAAGGTCAAAGTTAGAAAAACTACGTACACTCATTAAATGATTGTCACCTGAGAACAATGGCCGTGTTTTAATCCGATGGTCACCCACCGGTGGTCCAGTCCGTGAGAAAATTTTGGTGGTTCGTAGCTCAGGCCGGTGCGCCCCCTTCTCCTGACCCTGCTGGAGCTGCGAACCACCAAAATTTTCTCACGGACTCGACTATCGGTTAGTGAGCGCTGCAATACAACACTGCCATTGGTCTCTGGTGACAATCATTTATTATGTGTACATATTTTTTCTAATTTTGAACGTGAACTCAAAACTTGAGAAATCCTCTACCAGCCCCATGCATGGGATCCTGGACAGGTTATGACGCAAGCAGCAGTGCTTATGACGTCAGAAGCAAACTTTCCTCCTAGCAGGCAGCATTGTGAGCTGCGATGGTCTGGGAAGGGAGAGAAGACAGGGGCAGTCTGTGTGTATGAAGCTCGCAGGAGAAGCTGGGGAGTTTAGGACTTCCTTGTGTATGGAGGCAGAGCAACCCTCCCACTACTAAACGTCAGCCAGCCCCTTCTCCCCGACACATGGGAGACTTTTTCCTGCCCTGTCACACTCTCAGCAGCTCCGCAATACATCTCAGCAGGCTGCCACACAGACTGCATGCCAGGCACATCTCCAGCACCACACAAGCTTCCATTACACTCTGTGCTCCCTGGCAGGCTTTGGTGAGTAACTATTTCCGTGCTGGTTTGCATGCCATGGCAGGAGGAGGATGGCCAGTGTCTGAATATAGTGAAAATCACAGAGAGATGCTGTGTGATGGCACCGGGCAGCACTTTATCTGTGCCCTACAATGCCAGTGTGGGCCTCCTATTAAGAATGCAGCACTTGTTTGGCAGCTCTGGCTAGAAACATTTCTTTATTTAGCTTTTAGAACATTGGCTCCTGTGAGGCTCTGATGGGACACTGGGGCTGATGTATGATCTGTATAGACTTGTACTATCATATGTCATCCCAGACCATGTGAGGATGATAGTCAGGATCTAAGTACATTTCTGTAGGTGTGTAAAGTATGAGATTTCTTATAAATTCATCTGTAGATCTATGTGCAGCCGGAAAAGCTTGCCTTTACTATGGGCTACACGTTACTGTTGTGTTTGTGCTATTTAAATAGTTTTTTTCTTCCTGTTTGTTACATCTGAGACAAGTTTGACTTAGGTTGTCTTCTGCACACATGCTCATTTCATTCTATATAAAAGTATTGTACCATTGTATGAAATATATAAATACTGTATTAATAATACTTTTATCTATGTATATCTGTATAATTTATCTACCTATCTCTCTCTCTCTCTCTCTCTCTCTATATATATATATATATATATATATCTCTATCTCTCTCTCTATATATATATCTATCTCTATCTCTCTCTCTCTCTCTATATATATATATATTCATAAATATATATATATAAATTATATTATATATATTATAACATGTCTTCCGCCATCCTGGCATGTGGCTCATGTATATACAATCCTGTACAGACATGTGATCGTTATCCAATATCTGACTTCTTGATGAACTGTTGGATATACAGTAATCTCTCTTCCTAAAAAAATATCACTGTAACAATTTGCTCCAACAATTCTCAACAATCAGGTAAAGGGACAGCTTCAGGATTTACAAAAAAAAATGTGATGGACCCGCCAAGTCCCTTCATTGAAACAAATGATAATTGTCTTATTATATACTATTATATACTATAATATATACTATATATATATATATATATATATATATATATATATATATATTTTTTTTTTTTTATCTAGGGTGCTGTTAAATAGCAGTTTTACTTTTCTCATCCCTCCATCTTCTAGTAGTTGGTACTCTTTTCCCCACTCTGACACTCTGTGTGTGGGCCCTGTGTGGGCCCAGCGTTCTCACAATGCAGGAGTGCTGGTTCTGCATACATTGTGATGACTTTAGAATGCCTGCAACCAATAGAAGCAGCCTTAGAGGACTTGTTGGAAGACTGGTCACATGGGGAGAACACTTGCAGGAGCAAGGTACAACTTTTTCATTGCTACCCCGAATAAAAAAAAGTGCAGGGGGGATAGGGATATCACTGCCGGGATAGGATTGCATTTGAATATTACTTTATATGCAGTTACAGTAGCAGTTTATCCCCAAGCAGTGTTGCATGGTTTGACCTGATCACTGTAACTCACTTTTTCTTGGCCTGGATATTGATAAGGAAGAAATTTAAATGCAGACATTTGTAATAAGAAAGAAATGTATCTACTGTAACATATAGTTACCGGTGTTACTAACATACAGTTGCTAGTATACAGTGTTTTTTGCTATAGTACACAAAGGTGTCAAAGCACCCCAAGCTAGTATCTTACTTTGGTTAGGTGTTGTGAGCTGACCACTTCCTGCATCTTCTAGAAATGGAATCTCTGCAACTGAATTATCGTGAACCACCCATTGCCACACAGCAATTTGTCTGCTGTTTTTTATTTTATAGATCATACAGCATGAAGAGCTGTGAGATGCATTACAGCAGTGGTGGCCACAATTTTTTGGCTGGCGAGCTACTTTTAAATTGACCAAATCAAAATGATCTACCAACAATAAAAACTTGGATTTAATAACTCCGGTGCGTGGTAGAGTTTATTTTGAAAGGCAGGGCTCCGCCATCCACTCGCATTGCCTTTGCGATCCACGTTTTGGGCACCCCTGCATTACGGGGATGTCCGTAGATAAAATAGGGAGCCATGCAGCCCAGTAGTCCCTACCCATGCATGAAATTGCAGTTATTATGAACTGGACCTTTTTTTTACATAAGTTAAGTCTTTAGGTGTGAAGGGTTTGAAGGACCTGGCAAATAAAATGCCAAATGCTTCATATGAATTGGGGGTTGTTGAGAAGAGTTTTTCTTCCTAATTACAGTTGACTATCTGTTGACAAGCACATTGAGGACAGCAAATCCCATCTCTTCTTAACCTAAAATAACTAATTGCAGGGAACAAAAATAGTTCTCCATAGGAAATGCAAATTTAATCAATAGTATCTTATTTGCTGTGCAGTTTTGAGATGTAGATGTTGAAGATCACATCACTGTGTCATGTCAGACGTCATTGCATTGTTTCTTCCTATCACTGAATAAAGGCCTTCCTTCTGGTTAAGAACATAGATGAGTGTTGCAGAAAACGTAATGCCTTGAGTCAACTCATTTTTTATTTTGTTGTTTTTCTTTTAACCTTTTTGTAGAGATCTTTGTTTCTAGCATGTTTAAATTCACTTACTGTTGACTCACTCCTCACCTCTGCTCAGCATCAAATGCCCTTAGTAAAATAGTCATTTTTCAGATTAGTTTTGAACTTTCGTTCTGTTGTTGAGCTTCATATTAAAATACTGCTCTCCTGAACCTTAATCACACCAATAGTGTATTTAAAGGTTCCAATCATGCTTCCTCTTTCCCATCTTTCCTCAAAGCTGTACATATGAATGCTGATCCCCAGTCAGTTTATTATTGCATTGTAAATGCTCCTCTCTTGTACTAAAATTTCTTACTGCGTACTGTAAGCTTCCTGCAGTGTACCTGAGAAGCTGCAGCAAGTCAGGTAAAGCCATGTCATTTCCTGGCTAAAGGGCATTCACTTCATCTAGCCTTTACCTCCCCAGCCTAGCCCAACTCATTGGATTCCAGTTCTTTATTCTTTAATGTGGGCATTACCTAGGGTGGTTCCCATGCAAATATATTCTTCCTATGGAACACTCACTTAGACTATCTATCCATAATGACATGTTTGCATATATTATTCCCAGAGCCAGCCCACGTCTTGCATTAGGGCTGGAGATGCCTGGAGGCAGGGTGCTGTGATCGTTTCGGTAAGCTATGTACAGAATCCTGACAGTCTCTCCGTGAGCTACGCTCTGCTGCTAAGTCTAACATAAGGTATGGGATTTCTTTCTTTTTTTTTATTTAATTAGCGTGTTGATGGGGGGACAGGTACCAGGAAAGGCTAAATATAAGTTTGTTAAACTTTACCTTAAAGTTCTTTTATTCACTCCTGATATGTTTTATCCTAAGACCCTTTCACCGTTTCTTATCTCTGGCTTATTCTATCCTTTCTATATCTTTTTGTAAGAGCAATGAACAGAACTGGACATGGTGTTCTAACTGAAAATCTGTTTTGGGGATCAGGACTTTCTCCCCCATACTGGAGATTCCTTTAGTAATGCATTCCTATATGATATTCTCTTTTACATGTGCATGTTTCTCCCTGTAAAAGGCACCCCTAATTCTTTTCTTCTGTAGTTCTTGTCAATTTGGAACACATATCGTTGCGCTCCATCAGACAATTATTTTTACTTAATTTGTTTTTTTTCGTTCTTTTGATCCTGATCACAGGCACCTCCAGGAATATCAACTCTTTTGCACACATTTGTGTCTTCAGCAAAAATACATTGCCTTGCCTACCAAACCTTCAACTTGTCACTTGAGTATATTTGATATACAGGGTCATAAAGTACTCCACTCTGCTCTGAATGATGCCCAGTTACACCCTACTCTGATTTGGATCTTTGGATCTTTTCAGGCCAAAATGCTTGAATCACCCAAGGGTTTGGTCCTGACCTGTCCAACTTTTTAATGAGATAATTAGGTTTGGTATCATGCATCCCAGAAAAATTATTCCTAATTATGTTTAGTTTTACCCCCACAGCATGTAATAATTAGATTTTCAGCCGTAAACAAAACAGTATTTTACATATGGTGCTATTAGGTTGAAGGGTAGTAAATGGCACCACCTAAACTTTTTCAGTCAGATATTTCTGAAGCCAAAACCTTCTTTAGTTTTGTATAGAGTAGGTGATGCTTAGAAATGTTTCTTTTTCCGTGATCCGTTGGACAATTTTCCTTCCCTTTATTTCCTGAAAACAAGATTCCCTACATTGTTAAATTGACAACTGTAGCATTTTGGAATTCCCCTCTGAATTTTTTGCTGACTTTTTTCTTTCAGTTAAATTTTCCTTTGAATTTGCCATTGTTTCCTGTCCTGTTGATGAGCATCACAAGGACAAAAAAGAGTGTAAACTTTCTAAGTAGGTCACACAGCAAAAAATCCAAGCAAAAGTTCATTACCATTACCAAGTCTATCCAAAGCTTATAAAAGGTTTGTCTTTCAGTACAACTTTTTGTTGACTAGCACTAGTTACATTTACCCAATTATGTAGATGAATGTGATGAATGGGAAGACTATACATTGTCTAAACTACATGCTGCTATCTCTTCTTCAACAGTTGGTTGATTGGTAGACTGTATGGTTCAGTGACAGCTCTGTACACGGAGGGCACAGCCTTTGCCTCTTGCTGTGCATTCTGTTCATTTAAAAATGCTTATCGGACAATTTTTAAATAATAATATTATTTTTAATAAACAGTATTTATATAGTGCCAACATATTTTGTACATCATATAGGGAGTATGTGGTTTATTGGTTTGTTACTAGAGTAATGGATGAACCTGTAGCACTGTTTTCCAGTATACTGTAGCACCGGGGAGTTCCCGGTGACATCGGTGCACGTGTACGTTGCCGGCGGGGCGGGAAATTCAAAATCCATTTGTATCGCATTCAATACAAAATAACTGTATTGAATGCAATACATTGGATTTATATGTGTAAAAGCAGTACATTGTTTTCAAGAACATTTATTTTATAGTTTATATAATAGTATGAGTATAATATGTATTTTTGTGAAAAAATTTAAAAAAACTAATTTTTTTTTTAAATATATAGATTTTTCAATTTATTCAATTTATTGTTTTTACATGAAGAAATGAACCGCTAGGGAGGTTAATGCCTGTTTCTGCAGCAAGTCTAAACTTGGCCTTATTGTTCTGGTAGAAACTGCCATGTTACCTGAGTGTCTCAGTGTATGTGATTACTTATTCATCATGTCTTACAAGCAATGTATTTGCTGAACAATACTTGTGATAGTTCCAGTGCCTGCAAGAACCTGGTCCAGTGATAGGAAAACAAAACTTTAAGCAAAATTCAGATCGATTTCAGATGGCCTATCTTTATTTTCTTTATTTATTTTTTTACAAAAAGAGATAAACTAAAGTATGCAAAATACAACCTAAAATACCTAATACTAATTTTTTACTGTCTTTGGGGGCGGTTCGGAATGATATGCTTTAAAAAAGTGTTATTGTATGTATGGTGCAATGTGGTAATGTGTTACTGCAACTCGTTGCAAATATTAGGTGTTAAATGTCCCTGAAAAATCTCAGTGTCTGTTAAATTTCACCAGCAGTGACATTTTTAATACTATAGCAAAATGCATTCTATTCAAAAATTTAAGTCTAGTGAAGATATATTCTTCACTATCTATAAAAAAAAAAAAAAAGCACTTTGTGTGCACTAGACCCCTTGGCAGACCCCGTTAATATGTTGCAAAAATAGTGATGACATTATACAGTGTTCCCCTCGGACCCTTTTAGCCAGGCGCACCACCCAGCACTTTTCAGTAACCACCCGGCTGTTACTAAAGAGTTGCACCACAATACAGGGGACACCACCCACCTACAATTTCTTCCCACCCAGTAAAAAAAATTTCTGGGTTAAACACTGAATTATCTATTGCTCTGTCTTGTTAGCCTTCAGTTCTAGTGAAGTGACAAATTGTTTCAAATCTTTTCTTGTTACTGCCTAGACAAAGTTTCATTTCTGTCCGCCATTGCTTGTTAAAACTTTTATTTCTGTATGTTTATGTTATGTTTATGTTGTTTGGTATAGAAAAAAGATTGTTTTTTATTCAAAGTGATTTTGAGACAAATCACATGCAGCGCTACTTACTGTGAAACTGAGATTGCAGACTGTCTTGCTATGTAAATACCATTAATTGGTCCTTCAGTTGCTTTTTCTTTCTGCCCTTTGGCCTGCAAACCTGTTAAAGATGTATAATATAAATTGATCTGCTTGAGATTCTCTGTGTCATGTATAAACATTGCCTGCTTGTTAAATAATAGCCTAATGTGATAAATACAGACCAACAACTTATTCGTCTACCTTAGGCAAATGAATCTTTCTGAATAATGTGACATTACCATCATTCTTTCCTATTCATATTTTATCTATAAATGTGCAGCTATTTTAGCTTTAGGCTAAGTAAACGTACTATTTTACTTTGTTAATGTGTAACTTCTTCTTGAGCACTGGGATCTGCAGAATTATTCAAACAGGCATCATCATTGTAAGCTCTTCGGGGCAGGGTCCTCTCCTCCTGTATCACTGTTAGTATCTGTCTGTAATTTGCAACCCCTATTTAATGTACAGCGCTGTGTACTATGTTGGCACTATATAAATCCTGTTTAATAATAATAATAATAATAATATTAATCATTGGTGCCACTAGGGTGGTGCAAAAAGCATGGGGTGATACTGTCAAAGGCGTGACATTAAAATTTTATTGATGGTGTTAAGCTGCTAGTGTATTTTTGTATTCGTGAACACTTTTTGAAAATAAAAAAAGTTTTTAAAAAAAGGTTTGTCCCCTTCTGGTGGTTTTCATATTAGGATGAGGTAAGGTAATATACTCACTCTCTTCCGCGGTGGCACCGAGACTACATAGTGTTCATGCTGCACATTCTCATCCTGTTAAGCTTTTATCAAGAAGGACTGCACCCAAAACAATGTGTTTGATGTATATGAGCAAAAACATACAAAGTCATACAAACATGGTTAAATAATAAGTAAGTGAAAAGGTCACTGGATAAAACACATACAACATATATACAAGGTGATCATATGATGGAAAATACACAGAAAACAAAAAGCCTGGGGAATCAAGAGAAGACGTAAAGAGAACTGCCAATACCGACCCTTACCAATAAAAATGCTTGTTTCTTGGTTTTTATCTTAATGCTTTTCCTTAATACCTTAAATCATGGACCCAAAACATGTATACATCTAAAGAGTTTGGACTTTCTCTTGAATTTCTTGTTTCAATACTTGGCTGACGTAAGTGATTTGAGAAGGAATAAAGCCAACTAGTAACTAGTGCTAGAGACAACCAAGATATTTGTATTTTTCTGTAATGGCATCCTCCCTATCGCTCCAATGCAGGTTTTTTTTTACCCTATTTTAGTTTTTCGCAGATTAAATAGTTTACTATAGGTTTTTGCCTTGTGAGACTGTAGACACTGGGTGGACTGAGGGCTGGCGAGGATGGAGATTGCTAATATCACAATAGCTTGACCATAAAACAAGGAAGTCTGAGCTGTCTTTACAGTTTGGCATTCTTACTGCTTTCGGTAGTGTGATCACACTAGTACATATAACAAGGGAAACATAATACCGTTATAATTTATATTTTCCATGCAATATCTGCTTTAAAAGTTAAGCTCTTTCATATTAAAATTAGTAATTCCTGTGTGCAGCAAGGTTTGCATTCTTTAACGCTACAGCAACCATTTGAGTTGTTGGCCATGTGTTTGGATCAGTCACAGAGAATGATATCTGTCCTGGGACAAGTGCCAGGCTGGGCCAGTCTTCTGGTCTGCATCTGAGATCTGCATTTAGAGTACATTGATGGGAAGGGATAGAAATATGGGATTTTTCAATGAAAAGCACAGATACATTCTTATGTCAGTAAACCCGCAGATCTGATACACACATAATATTAACAAATTAAAAAAAAAACTACTAAATCACTTTGGATTATCTAAGTCACCAGTATGAAAATGTATCAATAGTCATTTGGCCTGGATGGACGACTTATGATCCAAGCCCTGCTATAATAGCCCTCTATGACATTTTATGCTGGATTTAGCATGATAATTTGGAAAGACTAGTGCCTATGGTCAGCAGACACATTTATGCTTTTCCCCACAAAGTCACTGATTGTTCTCCAGCCATAGGTTAGAAATGATGGAATGTACATGTCATATCCATCCCATATGTACATATAAAACAAAGGTTTAAAATACCTTGGGCTTAATAAAACAAGAAGATGACTGAGCACCTTTCCCCTGGATTTATTTTAATTCATTGCACAGCACATTGCTGTGCTTTTGAAATGTGATGTTATTTTTAATGTTTGGCCACAATACAGCGCCAGTGCTTTAGTGATATATACTGTTAAAAAGGGAGAGTGATTAGCAGAGTAAATTACCCTGTGAGTCTGGTCATTAGCATTACATGCATGCAGACTGTTTCCATTTAGGAAATTATCTCAGCGGTGCTGACAGCTGTGTACCCCCGCTTCCACCAACTATGTACAGTACATTAGATTCTTTATCTGCCATTTATAATGTACCAGTGGAAACCAAAATGACTGCAAATATTCAAAGGATTAGTTGTCCCTAGAAAAGAAAAAAAGTATTTTTATTTATGAGCTAAACGCTGCAGAGTTTTAGAATAGCAGGGAATTAGTTGCTGGCAGGAAGCCTGTTTGGTAGCTAAAGCCAATAGAATAAAACGCAGACCTTTAATTGGTCAGAGGTAGCAGCCATCTCATCACAGCGCCAAATACGGCCAATAGACAACCACAACGTACTTTGTCACCACTGCACGGATCGCCTTTATAGCTCCCCATAGTTTCTAGATTACAGTCAATCGGAATTTAGCACCTGCTATTTGTGTAACTTGTGTCCTTCTTCTCTTATGTATGTGTTTATGGTTGCCTAGAAAAGCAATAGAGGTTTATAACATGTTTCATCCTGATGGATGTTGTAAGTAAAGTCTTTATTTACTAATGGTTATAAACTGTGTTCCTTCAAATGCCCATTAACAGCACTAAGTCCAGCCAACCCAGCCATTCAATAAAAGACATTTTCATCTGATTATAGGTTTGTGACTATTAAGAGATGCTTGTGTTTCGGATAACATTTTTAGAGTTTTGGTAATAAAAGCTTGTAACCTTTGTGATTTTTTTGCAGAACATCAGTCACTTTATCTGTTTTTAAAACAGTGACATTGGGGAAATTCCCTGACTGTAGTAACATAAAGACTGTAGTAACAGTTCCCACTTCTAAAGCCTTGTAAATAGTTGGGGAACCATTATTTAGGGAAAATCTCATCTGCAGAAGTGCTAGGTTTTAACCCTGTATAAGTTACTGGTCGGTGTCCTATCTAACCCAATGTTAAAGTTCGTTCTTCAGTTGGCTTCCTCCATTCAAGCACCTAATCCTTCATGGAAGGTAAACAAGTCACAGGTTCTATGGCATGGCTATGAGCATTATCATAACCCAGACTTTGTCAATCAGCAACTGCTCGCACCTAGTTATGTCCACTGCTTCTGGATTGACAGCAATTCCTCTGTCGTTGAAACCAACCCACAGGGGGTCCTGGGCATTCCATATAACTGTATTTTTATAACCTCATACCATACTTTCACTCTATAGGAATGCCATCATTATGGAAAAAAGTGCTCCATTGCAAGAATACCCCCAATCATGCTAATCCTTTGGCTTCAATTGTTTTGAAGTAACTGACCTAGACCAACAGCATTGCAGATCAGTTAACATCATTTCCAAAAATGTATTTAATACATATATATATTTTTGTTAAGGGAGTTGTACTATAAAAACATCTATAGCAGGAAAGAAGAAGTCATTATTTATGCCAGGGGTCTTCCTGCAGCTTATATTTCTCCATTCCTGGCTTGCCATATCATATTCTGCTGTCTTTGGAGTTGACCATCTTGGTAGAGGAAGGGCTTTTCTTCCCTAAGTGAGCCTACAGCAAGCAGAACAGTCATAAGTCAACAGTACTTAATAGGAGTCAGTCTGGTTTGTTTTTAATTGTGTCATTGTTTTATATAAAAACACATTTTTGTTATTGTGTTTATATGATTTGAGTCTGTATTCTATTTGAGTCATATTATTGTTTTCTTTTTGATGAGCCAATAAATTATGACGTGCTTATGAATATAAATGTGATTAGCCCTTTTCAAATACAGGGTATTTTTGAAGAATTATACCACTTGAAGTCACCTAATGTTATGTGAACTATAGAACACTCAGGTCTTTGAAAAAAAAAAAGCAGCCTTTATGAATCTCAATAATTCCTATTTTGAAGTTTCCATCAATGGCTATCATGGTGCAGAGTTTTACTTGCTTTGTATAATCTTTTGTTGATGTGTTGTATTAAACGGTGATAGTGATTATATCTCCGCATATTACAGGGGGCTGCAATGCATTAACCTGGACTTTCCTGCCAGCGATTTTTACTGAGGAACTGAGTAAGTAGACTGCAAAATCAGTAAAGTAGTGAACAAACTATTTTTCTCTACTTTTTTTAACCACTCTAGAATTTGAAACATAGGGGATACATCTCAATAACTTTAACAAGGATGTGTCTCCTAAGTTCTGCTTCTCTCCCCCTGACTCTGGTTCCCCTAATTTCTAATAAATTGCTATATGTTGTGTGAGTTGTCAAATAATCTCTTCTATGGAAAATGACACTTGCATGTAGTCTGTGTCACTGAGTAATACAGAAAACGGTATTTATGGACATCTGTTAATATTTAATTCATTTGTAATTTTAAACTTTTATATGCATAAAAAACTCAGAAAAAAAATTATACTAATTATATAATTACTAATGTATCAAAATAAACTTGTCACATTAAAAGCACAGTAGAGAGTACTTTAAGAGTTGTTGTTGCTGCTTTACACCCAGAAGCAGCAAACAGCATGGCAGGCTTAATCATTTGTGCATGTCCCTGGCATTTGTATATTATCATTGTGTAGCACTGCAAAACAGAAAACAGAGCCTGTGTATCAGAAAATATTACTTCCCCTATTTATGTTTATAATTACTAATTACTGTTTTCATTTAAACAACGAATTAAACATTAACAAAGAATATAATGATTTAGTACAAGTCATTATCTTTCATAAAAATACACAGATTGGTAAAAACTTTAAATCCACCTGCCTATATTAAGGAAACCAGGGACCATTATGTCTGCTCAAGATGGGTTCCACTATACCAGGCATGGGCAAACTACGACCCATTGGGCTTTTTAATCCTGTCTACTTACACGTAACTTATATCAGTTCATACAAACACTTTCCATCTAATACTGGTCCAGCCTGTTTATCTAATTTCATAACTCTTTGTGGCCCCTTGGCCAAAAAGTTTTCCCACCTCTGCACTATACCCAATGCAAATTTTTACCTTACAATTCTGGTGAGATGCTTCAGAGCTGGACTGACTCAATAGTTTGACAGGCCCGGGTATTTGGTGCCACTTTCCCCTTCACTTACCATCACTGTGACACCCATAAGGAAATCATTAATTTAATCATTTTCTAGAATGCAAACTTCTTTTACTTTTAAGTTGTCTGTTGGAAAACAGAGGTCCATGTGGAGCCTCCTCCACGATTGCATTTCACCCAGCTAGAACTTAATTCTATGTCAATGATCTGGGTGAAATGCATTAGGGGAGAAGGCTCCAGGTGGGGCCCTGCTGGTCCTGTTCCGAACAATAAAACCATTTTAAATCAATGCTGGAGTTTGGTTTCTTATATTATTTTCCATGAGCAAGTTTGGCAGTTCCATGTAAAATGGAAACGTTTGACTGTAACAATAGATAATGTTTTGCTATCTGTCCTACTATCTAAAACCATGCTGTTTAAATATGTGTCTCTGTCCGCCTATTCTTTGGCCCTGACTTATAAGATTCTCTAAGGCTGGAGAGAATACACTTTGATCAGTGAAGCTGGGTGATCCAGCAAACCTGGAATGGATCTGGTCCAGGATTTAAAACATTTGCTAGCAAATAGCAAATGATTTTAAGAAATCCATTCCAGGTTTGCTTTATCACCCTGCTTCACTGATCAAAGTGTATTCTCTTCAGCCTTGGAGAGCTTTAGTAAATCAGGCCTTTGTATACTGTTTTACTTTCTGTTAGGATACATTACTAGAGGTGCCAAAATAAAGCGTAAAGTGAATACAAATCTGTTTATGGTTTCTGCTGCATTGCACAGGATTACACAAGATTTAATGCATAGTTTCCAGAGCATTTAGAACTGGATTGTAACAACACACACAGCCCTATACCCTGTCCATTTTACCTTCATGCAGAATATCAGTGTAGCTTTGAAAGCTTAACACATAGATGTGAATAGTTTAATTTAGCTACACTGACCTTTATCCTATTTTCTGCACTACATAGCTGTGGTATGTCTAGAATATACTGTTCTCGCTTTATTCAAATATTAACACACTTTAACTACAGTGTATGTGTGACTCACCAATCCACCTGGACATATTTTAGATTTTGGTAAGTACTAAAAAATGGTCATGTCTGTCATTTGTCATCTGTAGAATGTAATGTGTAGGTGCAATGTTCATTCTATATACATTCTCAGGCTGCCAAATCTACAGGTACCATCTGATGTCTTCTGAGCAGCCTTAAAACAAGCTGGAAATAAATTCTCCTATTGTAACTAATTTCAGTGGCATCTCAAAGGAATCATTTACAACAGTTGTACTGATTGTATTACCTATAATCTCCAGGCAAATGCTTGGGGGAATAGCAATTTAAAACCTAAATTCAAATAGAGAGCTCTGTCTATATTTGCAGCTCTTCTAAATGTAGATATTTAGTCTGCTTTGCTGGAAAAAGATAGCTGTATTATGTCTGGTTTTTCAGAAGTAGAAAAGGGGAATGTGGCCAAGAGGTAAAAAAAAACATGCACAGACTGATGCGAGGCGGGCTATAATTAATCAGTGAATCTGCTCGACAATAGATAATCGAGCTAAAGCAAGTTACACATATGTGTCTTCTGTATTCCATCACCTCTTACCTATCAAACAGACAAGAAATGCCACAAATAGCAAATTGATGGTGATTTCTTGATATATTTTGCTTTCTCTTTGTATCTATTCTAGTATTTATCCTGGTCTAATATCTAATGTGTAAGAATATATATACAAAAATGGGACTTTACAGATATCATCATAAATTTTGAATCTATTATTAAGTAAATGATGTCTTTAAAGTTCTATTTTTGTATATATTATCATTCTATTTAGTTAGTAATGGATGTGAGTGGAGTTAAAGCCAAGCTCCTACTAACACCACTCTCTATTTTTCTATATATCCTTATCTGTCTGTTTGTCCCTGGTATATGTATTCAATTTATCTGCTTGTCTGTTGATTTCCTGTACATATATATATATATATATATATATTATTTTTTTCGCTGCTTCTGTTTGTCACTATGTCTGCCAGCCTATCATTAAATAAAGGTTACTGGTAATATCTAGTCTAGGCCTGATAACATGGCATTGGTGGATTGATTTAGAAAAATACATCTTAGAAAAAGCTTAAATGGTGGTGAGTGCTTTTTCATTACCGTTGTGTCAGGCAGCACAAATACTGCAGCTTTGACTTCAGCAGAACAGCCGATAAGCTAAAGAAAAGAAAATAGTCAGCGTATTGTTGGCCAGTGTGAAAGTATGTATTTATATTCAGTGCCAGAGCAGCAGGGAAGAAACTAATTACACTTCAATAATCGCTTTGTCCATCATTCTGCTGAAAGCACTGGAAACTTTGTGTAGTTATTAAATGGATTCACATATGCTGTATGGTCAATAAATGTGTTTCTGAAAAAGAATGTTAACAGTAGGAGGAAGATAGCAATGATAGATATTTATTTCATTGATTTATAAAGCACTAGCACATTTACACAGGAAACTGAACCATTCACATTAGTTTAGGCCCCTGAGGAAGCTTATCGTTTACTTTCCATACCACAGTCATTAACACAGGCAATTTATGGTTGCATAGTAGGTTATTAGTATTTTTGGGGGATTTGAGGAGGACACCAAAGCATCTAGATAAGTGGGGGTCTGCATGTTTGATATATAGGACCTTCCTGAGGCCCCTGATATCATACAAGGGCCACACATAATATTCAATGAATTTATTGCTAAAGAAAGCTATCAGATCCTGCAGACGTACAAGAGATTGTCAGAAACCACTGACATAATACCAGAGATGTTTATAGACTACAGACATGCTATAGGAACTAGTAAATGAGACCAGCATGATTTAGGAATTGTTGGAGACCGGCATATACTTCAGGGCACAATCATAGACGGTCATAGTCAAAGGACAAAAGGTAAAGCCCGCTTACAAATCAAGACTTTTGCACTGATTTCTCTGCAGTTCTCCTAAAAATGATTTGTGTTACATTTAACATGCTCTGAGCAAGATTGTTATTATTAATAATAAACTGTATTTATATAGCCCCAACATATTATGCAGCGCAGTACAATAAATAGGGGTTGCAAATGACAGACAGTGACAGGGGAGGAGGAGAGGACCCTGACCCAAAGAGCTTACAATCTAGGCGTACTAAGAGGTGTGGGAAGCAGAACACAATTATTAAAGATCATAAATTAAATAAACAGAGATAGGCAACATGGAAGAAAACTAGATAGTTTGAAAATAAACAATTTATTTACTAGAAGGCAGTCTAAAATTATTTTTTCCTTTACACAAAAACACAGATGACTGTTTGATCCCTTGGGGCACAAGTGCCCAGGGGTCACAGGTTTGGCAAAAGTGATCTAGATGAAATATAGACATACGTTGTGGTGACAAATTAAAGCCAAGATGGCAGTGCTATAATAGATATATATAGGCAAAAAAACATATTTTCCAGTTTGGTAATCATAGTCCAGTTGGATCCATGCCCTTACTTCCCTTTAGGGTAATGTTCTTTTTGTCCCATATTTCCCAAATTGCTAAGACAAAGTTACAGGGGAAATATTTTTTTTTAAAGTTGTTTTTTTTTCTGGATTTAAGATACTATTTGCATAGGTTTGAAATGAAAAGTTTCAGGAGGTTATCATGGAACATAATATTCTGCTGTGCTCACCTCACCCTTCTTATATTAGCTGGGTTTTTGTCAATCACAAAATTGTCTGAAGTGGTGGACACTAACCTAAGAAAATACATATTTTAGGATATAAGGTGCCTATTATTACAAAATTTTTGATATATGTACTTAATATTTTATGAATTTATATTTTGCAGAATGAAGAGGTGCAGGTGCTATAATACATTTCTGCGACAGAAGGTGATCCTCCTTATCTGCATCGTGTCTGTACTGGGTATCTTGAAACTTATGAATGTTGAACTAGTATTTCCTGGGTCTAAAAGTTATTTTGTGGAACCCCAGCTATATTTTTCTGATCTTACAAAAAATGTCCCACCACATGATCCATCCAGCAGTATTAACTGTACAGCCATATATGAGCTGGAACCCTCAGAGATTGGGAAAAGTTTACAAGTTCGGAAAAGGACCATCTACGACCTTAGTGATGAAAAAGTTGCAACGGTGACAAAGGATTGTGAAACGTATAGGAATCTAAGACAGTACCATCATAAAATTTTCTCAAGAGAAGAAATGGACTTTCCAATTGCCTATTCTATGGTTGTACATAAGGATGCTATCAGTGTTGAACGTCTTTTGCATACAATATATAGTCCAGTTAACGTGTACTGTATTCATTATGACCTTAAATCACCTGCTGAATTCCAAAGAGCCATGATCAATTTAGCAGGCTGTTTCCCTAACGTTTTTATTGCTTCAAAACTTGAAAGTGTGATTTATGCACATTTTTCCAGGCTGCAAGCAGATGTTAATTGTTTGTCTGATTTGCTGGCACATCCTATACAGTGGAAGTATGTCATAAATTTGTGTGGGCAGGACATGCCGCTCAAAGCAAACTATGAACTTGTTTCTAAGTTAAAAAAGCTTAATGGAAAGAACATGCTTGAGTCTTCAAAGCCATCAGATATAAAGAAACAACGCTTTACCTTCAAACACCAAGTATCATTGGTAAAAGGCCAAGATTACATGAAAATGCCCATGAAAACATTTGTTGAGAAGAGTCCACCACCTTCTGGTATTGAAATGTACACTGGAAGTGCTTACTTTATTTTAAGTCTTGCTTTTATTCAGTACATTTTTGAAAGTCCATTGGTTGCTGAATTTTTAGAGTGGAACAAGGATACCTTTTCCCCAGATGAACATTTTTGGGCAACCCTGGTCCGTATACCTGGTGTTCCAGGTGAGATTCCAAGGACTCAAGGCAATGTAACAGACCTTGATAGTAAAACTCGTCTAGTGAAGTGGAGTTATTTCGAGGAAAGCCTTTATCCTCCATGCACTGGCACACATGTTCGCGGTGTTTGCATTTATGGTGCTGCAGAATTAAGATGGCTTCTTACTTCAGGACATTGGTTTGGAAATAAGTTTGATCCAAAAGTAGACCCAATTTTATTGAAGTGTTTAATTGAAAAGCTTGACGAGCAGCAGAAAAAATTAACTTCTTTATCATCAAGATGACACATTAACCTTACTTCTGTTTCCGGAGGGCCCGTGCTTGGGAGCATAACTGACCAAAGCCTATAATTTATTTTCAGCGTTGTTTGAAAGTAACTACTGTAAGGTTTGATTTTTTGCATAATGAACTTTGTGAGAAAGGGTTAAAATGCAAACCGGGGATGTATTGTCTGTAGTAGGCTTGAGTAATCCACGGGACTGTAGATGCTAAGGAACTACATGTCATAACAATTCCTGTTTTATAGTGATGGCTTGTAATACTGGGACATGAAGACAGTTTGCAAGTCAAAGCCCTCCTATGTCCTATGGTATGTCTTTTTTACTATTTTACTTTCAAATACAACTGTGCACTCCTTTGTGCTTGAAAAGGCTTCTGGTAATAATTATTTTCAGAATGCTCAGCAAGCAAAGCAGAGATTTACCACCAAAACCCCACTGAAAGAATAAGTGACTGCTAGTTTTGGTACTGTCCTTCCCCACATAATGCACCTGCTGCTCAGGTGGTAGCCATTGGTATTGTAGTTTCTTATCAAATTAGGTACCGAGTGTGGTTGTAAATTAATAGATTGGAAATATTTGAAAAATAACTTAGTGGGGGAACTCTACCTTCTTATCAACAGCAACATTAAAAAATCAACAGTAACTTTTGTGTACGTGCTGTCAAGGAAGCACAGTTAAGTGCACACCTCCCATTTTAAAACCTCAGATTTGGATAAGTTTAAGCAATAATGTATTTAATCCATACTACACCCAGCCAATCTACTGTATTAACGTTAAACGGCGCTCAACCCCCACCCTTTTTGAGAATTCAAGAATCGCTACTGTAAATCCAGGGATGTTTGCTAGGAGTGGTTGAAAGGTATGTACAACAACAGAACAATAAGAAAATACCGTGACTAGCTTTTATGTGCCTGTGATTTGATTCAGTAACTTTTCTTTACTAAAAAAATGTTAAGAATAAAAGTAACTGTTAGTTAGCTTTTATCATCTATTGAAAGTTAGAAAATGAAAGCATTCTATTGGCTGCTAGATGTAACATATCTGTTTTCTTTATTTAATTTTGTGTATTTGCATTGTGTGCCTTAAGGATGGGGTTGATTATCACTCAATACAATATACTGACTTGCCTTTAAATTTGTGCCAAATATTCATTCCAATATTTTTAAAATATTTTGTGCTTTTAAAATGATGTTGTACTACTGAGAGAGAAGTTACAGAGTTTACTGCATTAAGGGTACTACATTTATGCGTATTTAGTTTACAGTCTGCTTTCATAGAAACATTTCTAGGACCCTAAAGGGCTTGTTGTTCCTTGTCCAAATAGAATAGAGACTGCCCAGTTACAAATTCATAGGGCATGTTTTATTAAAGCTCTCCAAGGCTGGAAAGGATACACTTTTATCAGTGAAGCTGGGTGATAATAGAAACCTGGAATGGATCAGGTCCAGGTTTCCAAACATTTGCTAGCAAGTAGCAAATTATTTTAAGAAATCCATTCCAGGTTTGCTAGATCACCCAGCTTCACTGATGAAAGTGTATCCTCTCCAGTCTTGGAGAGCTTTAATAAATCAGGCCCAAAGATCTGTAACTCAGGCTTGCCATCAATACATCCCAAGGCTGGACCTAAAGAGTATGAGGGCAGCTCTTAAATGATCAATTAGCATTTATGTAAAGAAGCTGCTAATACTACATTTAAATGCCTTTTAAAACATCCAATCTTCGTCATATATTTCGCCTGTATGAGACTCTGTTACCTTTCTATCCAGTGTAAAGTGACAGGGTCTCTTTAATGTCCATCCCCTTTCACAGCTCGTCATGCCACTGCTTTCTTCACCGCAGCCCCTGAAAAATACCAGGCGTTGTCTAGGGTCAGAGCTTACAAAGAGCAATCATTTTACCATCTCCATTGGGTAACAGTGCTTATGTCTAGGGACTTACCTCTTGACTCGAACCTTGCATGATGGGGGCAAACACCCAGGTATTTTGCAGTGGCTGCAACACCTAAAGGAGCAGCAGGGGAAAGCTTTGAAGGAAGGATTTAAAGGCACCCCATGGCGTTGCCCTAACTGAGCAAGGTGGTAGGATCTTGATTGCAGTTTAGGTACTGTGGTAGTTTTTTTTGTAATCATATGTTCAACCCTTATTCAACTCCTAATTATTTAGCAGACCATAAACAAAAAGCAACTTTTTTTATGTTTAAAATGAGTTTATTAATTATGTGTTTTGTAATTATTTTTGCTTGAAGGGTACTTTTGGCTTTGTTTACTTATGTAATGTCTTTTGCTATTTAAAGCTTTATACTGCCTTATTCATTGTGTTGGCCTACACCATTTTTGGCTTTGATTACCCGACTACTGTGATGTATAGTAACAGTTTTTTTTGTTGTTGTTTTGCAAGCTATGTGTCCATATGGCATTACTGCTACTTAGCATTACTGACCCATATGTAGACATTATTATTTATTCTTGTATGACTGGGCTTCTTGTATGACAGGGGGATAGGATCTTTGCACACAAGTTACAAGAGTTGCCATGACCATTGCAAGTGGGCCTTATGTTTAAAATTATAAATGAATTTATAAATTATAAATATTATTTAATAAAGATAAAAATCTTTATAGTAAAACCATTGACTTAATGTACATAAACAGGTAAAAGTAAAAAAGAATTGCAGGGTTAAATACTAGGCATACTCCCCCACCGAGCATTGCAGAAGGAAGTCAAGCCAAATTTTGTAGTTTTGCCACTGTTAGCGCAAGTATATACAGTAAAGGGCAATTTACTCCTACACCATTTGCACGCTACTTTCTTATGGTGCCATTCCTTTTCAATAGTACTAAAGAAACACAACTGTGTTCTAGTACAACACACAAAAATGATGCCCTGCACTGCATTACAAAAGTGGCGCATGTCAACCATTCTCACTGTTGCAGTGAATTACTCATTGACTTAAAACCATTTTTGTGTTATGATTGACATTTTAACTAGATATACTGGGTAAAACCTAAATTTGTAATACTGTTAAAATACAGAAAACAAGTGGTTGGTATAATGAATGCATGTAGTCAGTCACGTGTCAATTGTTAAATTGGTAATATTACAATCATAATCACCAAATGAAAAAAAAGAGAAAATGTTGTATGCCTAGCGTAACTCCCAAAGATTTTAAAGCACAGTTTGCACACATATGTACAAAGTATATTTTGGGATTTTAGTTTAGGAGATTTTTTTCCCTTGTTTATTGGCCGTCCTGCCAAGTTTAGAAACTGAGACAAAACTGTTGATATTACATATTTAGAGATCCAAACATCTCTACTATTAGAAGCTGCAAAAAAGTTTTTGTTAAGACTTCCTTCATTTCTTCTCCAGGGAAATAGATTGTCATTAGGCTTTTGGTTATTGGCTTTGGATTTGCCATGCTGTGTGGTACAAAATTAAAATAAAAAAAATTAAAAAAATATTAGGCCATTGCGTGAGTTCAAGTCACTAAAACAATAAAACATTAACATTACCCTACAGCTAAAATCTGAGCCTAAAAAATATTGTCTAAATGCCAAGTAATCATGTATATGATTACTTGGACCTTGGTAGTACTTTTACCAGACCTAGGTGTAATCCAGGTTATCTAGCATAAAACCTCTCTTACATTTTTCCTTTGTGCAGGAGTTTCCTATAATAAAGACTGGTCCCAGCTGCTGTTTCTCCTTGTGAAGAGCGATTGGTCTTGTATCCACCACTTAGTGAGGCCTATAGTGGGTGGGCATGTTTGTGCAGGGCAATTCCATTCATTCCTAATGACACTCCATTTGTACTTTTTCAGTGCACTTTTGGTGCAACATGAGACAAAGCATTTTAGTGCATTACCATGCTGTGTGCTGCCAGAAATAGTGCATGCATTTGTTGTAGAGGCAGCTCATTCAAGTAAATAGCCTCAACATACAGGAATGCACATTCTTACAGCCCTTAAAGTAACTTTACCTGTTTATCATTATTTGTAAAGGGCTTAAATTAAAAGTGTGTGTTTCCAAATGTATAATTACCATGTAAAAAAACAACATTTTTAGAATATTTTATAAAGAGTCCTATATGTTGCTTTCCATTTCTTTCATTTTAAAGAGCAGCTCAACTTTTTGTTTCAAATAGAGGGTTTGGGACCTAGAAGAGGAAACCTTTTCAGTCTGTGGTTGGAAAATACTTAAAAGACTTTAAAGCCACTTTCTGACTTCTGACTGCGGCTGAAAACTCATCATAGCTGTCCGTCTTCAGTACTGTGCAGTTTAGCCTGTGCTTGTTGTGCCAACTGCAGCTCAAATGCAACTGCACCTAACCTCTGTGTCATTAGGCTGTGTGAGGTTAAGTGTGGTTTGTTTGCTATGGTGAAAAGATGATTAGTAAAAGGAGGAATTTGCAACCTCATTCCAACCACAATGCATAGTGGTTGAACACAGTTGTATTCTGGTCAATGGAAGTAGCTGGCTTTTCATGGGTGGCAAAAAACTGCATGCTGCATTCATCAACTATAGCTGCAATCCACCACAACCGCACCGCAACCACAGCTGTCTGCAACCTCATGCACAAAGTGGTTCCCAACCCCTTCCCGTTCAGTTGAATAGGAACAGTTGGGCCTGAAGCAAACCTTTGAGATCAACTACAAGTCTGAAATTACCTATAGTGGAACACACAGGTGCTAAATGTCCAAAACAGTCCAAAAAGGAAACTTACAAAACAGCAATAGAAGCTGCAAGAGAAATATGAAAAATTAGACCAAACGAAAAAAATATGGGCTGCTATTGCCAAACTCCTTCTGAAAATACTAGCTACCTGGCTATCTCTAGCTTTGAGGAACAATCATTGAAATCAGAGTGAAGGCAAGAAGTTTTGTAAACTCATGGAAGCCAGGCACCTATCATTTTTAGAGTTTTGGATCACCAATGGCAGCCAGCTTTTTTGACCTGTACAGATTTCCAGTGAATACTCCAGCTTTCTCTTTATCATCTATTTGTAATAAAAATAGGGTTACCATTTATAAATGTTTCTAACCTGTTACAGTTTACTATGCAGCGTTTTGACATGACTCAGGAATTCCTGCAATATAAAGAGTTTGCTTTTAATGTTATAAATTATATATTTGTTTGTTGACTTTTGTTTCATACTAAACTTGATTTCCACTTAGAAGCTGACACTCTGTATTCTGCACTCTGTATTTTTACACACTCTGCTCAAGCAGTGCCCATTTTACAGAATCCCACAATTCCAAGGCAAATGTATTGTACAAAATGTGTTATACTCTGTGAGATGATCTGTGTGTGCTGGTACACATGACTATATTTTTTTTTTGAGAAATATGGTGTAATATGGGGTGATATCATATTATATAAAATAACAGTGGCATATGTCATACCAAACAAATTATTTTATTTGTAATAAATGTTTTGTGATTACAAAAAAAATGTTCTTTCTTTTCACTGTTTCATATTTTACATTTTTGTATATTTTGTTACTATGACTGTTTTGTAGCAAAAGGTTTTGTTATTTGTGGTTACCAAAGGTCCCTTGCAACCTTCCATGGTATATTATGTTTTATCCTCATATTGGATGTCAGTAATCTTACATGAACATCTTACATCTTATTTGTTTGTTGTTTTTTGACACCAAGGGGCCTGATTTATTAATTAGACCTTGACTGGAGTATATACACTTTCATCAGTGAAGTGGATTTCTTAAAAGTCAATTGCCATTTGTTAGTTTTCAACCCTGGACCAGATCCATTCCAGATTTGCTGGATCACCCAGGTTTCCTCATGAAAGTGTATTCTCTCCATTCTTGGAGAGCTTTAATAAATCAGGCCCTATGGGTCCATTTATAGCAGTGACATCTAACTTCCATAAAACATTATCTGGTCTAGACATTTGTGTTTTCAGGGTAGTAATTGATTCTACACCAGAGAATGTATGGTGATTGTCAGCCTTGTTAGACCAGTAGGTATAAGTACACTTATTTCATCACACCCCATAAAGAAAAAGATTAATTCTCATTTTAGGGCAGTAGGGGAGCCATGAAAATCATTCCTTTTTACCTTACAGCCAGATGTACATCCAGAACTGCTGGAGTATTGTGGAATTATAGTCTAATATTATAGTGCCATGTCTTCCAAAAAGCATACGGCAGTTTCAGACTTCATCATCAGTGCAGTTCATAGAACTAATAAACTATTCCACATAGTCTCTACTAAACTATCCCTGATCTTTTCTTTATTACAGTCTGAAAGGAAAACCTCTTCTATCAATGCTGCTCCAACACTCACCATTGACCCAATCCTAAAACGCAAAATGCAGCTGTGTCCAGACTAGTGACATTGAGATATATATAAGGTCTTACTGACCTTTGTACTTGGCTTCCATACCACACACATTTCTGAGATGAAACAAAAGGACACCTTTTAGCACAAAGTATGTAGGCAAAGAACACAGCTCTGCCATGCAACCAACCAAGAGAGTTGATACACAAAAAATGATTGAGAAAACATCTTCCTTTTTTTACCGGTATTTCAAAATAATGCATCCAATATTTAGAGGTTCATTAGCTAAATAGTACTTTATATGTACAGTGTATCTATATATTAGACCAAAAACAGGTATCATGGAGAAAAATAAGATTGTAAGAGGGACATCTAAGAGCTGTTCTGCATATATTGTGAAGAAATTCATCCTCAAGGGTCACTACAGAAACCTTAAACTCGGGCTTCAATCAGTTTCTTACAGTTTGCAGTGTCTGGTGTTTCTTTTTATCACAAGGCATCTGTCTCTTATTAAGAAGGTTACCCTTCACATTTCTGTCCTGTAGACTTACCGTAACAGACGAGCGAGAATATTTTTCAAATGTGAGAGTAATCCTATCTTAGGCAGTTGTCAAGTAAACAGGTTTCCCCTTGAGGGATTTTTTCTCTTTTCCCAGAATTTAGAATTTTAAGTAAGCTTCACTTGCATGCTTGGGGACACTGGTAAACAGGACAATTAAAGGTAAATCTTTCTCACAGGGACAAAAGTAGCAATAAAAACTTGACAGTGACTAACCAGGGGGTCCTCAATGGCTAGGGTCTGCACACATTTTAGTGTTTCTGTAACAGACAGCAGTTGTAGATTGGTTTAGAAAGAATTAATATACTGTATTTAACCCTCCAGAACTGGAGCTGAGGACTCCTGTTCCAACCACTTATGACTATTGAAATCTAAAAATGGTTCTGCATATTTAATAGGTAATAGGAAGCCTACAGTTAGTTTTGTAAGTGGAAGTATTGCAAAAAGTAATAATGTATTATTAAGGGCTGAACAAGGTGAGACTGGACAAGGAGGCTGATAAACTCATCTGGTGCACTTTATACCTACCAGGATCCCATAAAGAAGAAGATTTATTAGAAGCCAGAAGATTTTTTACAAGTTGGTGCTAAGTACAACTTTACATTGCTGGTAGGAAAAAATTATATTTATATATAGTATATTTACTATTGACATGTGTGATATCATCATGCCAAGATCTGAAGGTGACTTTAGTTCCTGCATGGAAGCTCATGATTTTTTCATGGAATAGTTGCAGAAATTCCACTGATTTAATGATAGAGATTGGTGGTCAGTTTTGCTAATGTGGGCAATACTAGCTTCTAAGGCCAACAATATTTTTAGTTCTTCCACAGTACATCATTCCATTCATTTATATTTTTTGTTAAATAAATGACGGAAAAGCCACATTTTAACTTTAACCTGTAGGCATGGTTTAAATGAAGATCTAAAATTTGCATGTTCAAATTTGTAGAAGTCAAGTCAAAGTGTGGGGTATACTTATTTTTCACATGATTGTAGGCATGATTATTATCCAAACTTCCTGTTTAAAAAACAACTAAGATCTGGAAGGATGCCTAGAAGGTTAAACTCTTTTGTGGGTTTGCTGATGTTTAAGTAATGTTGTTTGTGGTCCAAAGACTGCATACTATCTTTTTAGAATATTTAATAAAGAAAGAATAAGTCTAAAAGTAATTATCTACATCAGATTGTGCTGTGGGACATTTCTCATTTCAACCAAAACATTTTAAGCATTAAACAGTTTGCATTGTGACTATCACACATCAAAAGTCAAAATTGAGATAGTAATTTGTAAAAATTTTAATTAAACTTAAAACACTTTACATGTAAGTAATGTGTTTCTCCTGAAAAGCGTGCATAGTTTAAAAAAACTGCATTGACACCAAGTATTAAACAACGGAGGATGATGACATGTATTATGTTAATACAAGTCTAATATACTGTCAGAAAAAACATATGTTTTCAGTTGTATTTGGTAACATTAAAAGTGACAGTTTTCATTTTTTGTCACACATCATTTAGATGCTTCAGGTGTCAGAACAATATTTGCCTTCTCCTGCAGGTGTAACACAAATTCTTTACATTCTTCCAGTAAAAGACTATTCATTTATTATTTTCCTTCTTATATTTTATTTGTAAAACATTAACATATTATGCAGTTCTGTACAATAAATATTGCCAGCAAGTGATAAGCCTGCATTCATAACAATTACAAAGTATAACAGACACTCAATTACATTTTGTTAGTTGTGGAAGTACGGTGTACAGTAGGTAGGGGGAATGGAACTGTGGCTATCTATTGACGGCCTACAATACATGAAGACCAATGGAATAAATGTAGTTCATCTGTCAACATTAAAGGAGAATTAACATATGAAACTGAGAAAGAGAAAACTGTTCACTATGGTCTTACACTTCCATGGTGTAAAATGTATCTGAAGTGAACCCAAAAGGAATTCAACAGCTGACAAATTTTAAGTTTTGGTATCTGATCAGTTGTGGATAGTACAGATGTAGTAGATCGAAAAGTACACAAGTTGTATCGTGTACGAATGATCAAGTACAATGCCATCAGAATCCCAATCACTTTCTACAGTCCTATAGAACACAGAGCAGACAAAGCTAGCAAAAATATAACTTTGCAATGAACTGGGGGGAGGGTAATTATAAATGTTTTACACAAGATTCTGTCAACTTTTATACATTTTAACTTTGAAGTCAATTAGAACATTTGTGCATCCATTTTTTTTATATTTTTATGCCATTTTAACTGCATGTATTTTACCTATCCAAGGTATGGGAAATGTTTGCCATTTCAGTGCAGGAAAGTTCCTTAAATAAAGAAGGATAATTCATCTGATACAGGGAAGATAGTCTTAAGGGAATATTAACTCCTAAATAGGGGATGACATACACCTATTGAAAAGCAAAATTGAGTCTCAGTAATGAAACAACCTAATCCGGCAAAAATATGTTGAGGGCTTTTGATTTGGTGTCATTACCTGTAAGCCCAGAAATGGGGCAAACGCTGCCAATATGGAGCATAAATTAGGAGATGTCACTGACAAAAATACATCATCTGCAAATAACATGATTTTATGTTCCATATTGTGCGTCTGAACCCCTCCTATGTCTGGATTAACCTGGACAGCAGCTACTAGCGGTTCCATAGCTAACAAAAAGGGGGGAGGGGGCAAAGAGGACACCCTTGCCTAGTACCCCTGAGTATGGGGAATAAAGAAGATTCAAACCCCATGTATTTCACTGTAGCAGAGGGGGATGCATATTTACCCAATTAATAATTAGCCGACACCCAATTAATAAACTTGGGACATAAACCCCATTTCATAGGTACAACAAATAAATAAGGCCAGGACACCGAATCAAAAGCATTCCTGATATCTAGTGATAATGTGAAAAAACAGCTTCTTGAGCCAGAACGTGAAATAAAAAACTTCAATGTGATCACCACCAGGTCGTAATCCGACCAGGGTACTGCCAGGATGTGAGCCCTGAGGAGCTGCGGAAGCAAGGAATGTGTGGCCCAAACATGGTCGATACGAGAATAGGTGTCATGAGGTGTAGAATAAAAAGTATAATCGTGAACAAGAAGATGAAGTTCCCTTCACAGATCCACAAGGCCCACATCCCTAAAGATCTCCAGAATTGCTAAGTGAACTGGTAAACCCGAGCTAGAAGACCTGGAAGTTCCATCCAGTTTAGTATTGGGGGCAAAATGTGGAGTCACCACAGCAAATCAACCTGCCTTTAATATATGGACTAAGCATTCTACGAAAGAAGGATGCCTGTGGAGATTTAGGTGCAAAATACGATAATAATGTAATCCTGTAAGGTGTCTTGCAAAAGCAAAAACCCTCAGGATCTTCAAACTGGATATTGCAAACAAATGGGGTACGTTTGTGGAAAGCTATCACCACACCCCCATGTTTGGTGGGAGGTGAAAAATACAAAACCTGCGGGTATTTAGCATGTAAACGTTTAGGATATGTTGTAGATGAAAAATGGGTTTCTTGTGTACAAGCGATATCTATGATATCTATGATAGCAGATAATTAAATACCTTATTTCTTTTCATAGGGGAATTAATGCCTTGTACATTCAGTGAAAGCAGTTTCAAAGCCATAATTCCTGTGAAAGGCACTTGGCGTGTATATCAGCCACAATACCATGGACCTTCTGGACATTGGAAACACACACATTAAAAACAAATACACATAGAAAAAAAGAAAAAAAAACAGAATGAGAAACTCCCAGACCATGGGAGGTCTTAAAAAAACCACGGAAATTTTTCGGAATTTGAGAAAATGTAGCGCCACCCTTGCATCACCAGTTAGGAGGCGACATTTTTGTGGGCGTACAATGGGTCACCCTGGCACTGTCTAAAGAACCGTCAAAAAAATGCCAACAAAAAACTCTGGATGGGCCAAAACTTATGGCAAGTCCAAGATTGTCAAACACAGCAGAGAAAATAATGTAAAAAAGATACATGGAGCCGGAAAGGACCCAGAACTAAAATTGAGCCAGCCCAGGGAGGAAGATTAAAAAACTTGGGAGCCCAGTTTCACCAAAAGTTGAGCGCAATGGGGAGTCGAAGGAGAGACAGAAGAATTCCGGTCAATGGCATCTGAAGGAGGGCCACGTGGGGATCCCTGAGATGAAGAAGCCGTACCCTGGGATGGCAAGGGTATATCTAATGCCACAAAGCATTTGGGCCTAAAGTTCTATGGACTCTGTCCATTGTCCATCTCCAAACCTTCTATAGGCACTTCAGGAACCAGTTCCTGGAAAAAGGCTGTAACATATCCTTGTAGATCGACTATGGCCTCTTTTATACCCTGAATCCGAACGTTGCATCTACGGGCCCTATTCTCCTGGTCCTCCAGCTGCTCTTTAACCTCCTGAGCGGTAACCCTGAGTGTGGCTCGCGGGTAAAAAATATCTGCTGAAGCAATAACCCTGAGCCACACTCGGGTAGCTAAAAACATAAAAAATCTTCCTCTTCCTCTAATCTGTCCTCCGGCGAGTGCGCTGATGTTCCCCGGGAGTTCCCGGACACGTCGGTGCTTGTGTCAGTGCTTGCAGGAACGTGGCGGAAATGTAAAATTTTTTTTGTATATAAAAATATATGTATATATTTTAGTGCACCAGTCATCTTTGTACAGCGCTGTGCTATATGTCAGAGCTAAATTTGGATTTATGTATGTATGTATATGTGTATGTCATCACTAAGTAACGCATCTACACATTTCAACCAAACTTGCTAAACATATGACTCAGACTCATGTGAGTGCATCGCTGGTCTTTGTACAGCACTATGTTATATGTCAGAGCTATATTTGGTGATCACTAGGAAACACATGGAGACATTTCAACCAAACTTGCTAGACATATGACACCGCTGATCTTTGTACAGCGCTGTGGTATATATCAGAGGTATATAAATGTATAATAATAGTGTGTGACTGTGGGGGGACATTAGAGTGTCAGCTCCTCTGTACTGAGACTGATGGGCCTAGTTCAGTGTTTCATTTTACAGCACTATGGTATATGTTAGAGCTATAAAAAATTGGATGTGTGTGTATTTATGTATGTGTGTATGTTCCACCATCACCATCATGCGTTGAAAACGCATGGAGACATTACAACCAAACTTGCTATACATATGACTGAGATTTATGTGAGTGCACCAGTCATCTTTGTACAGCGCTGTGCTATATGTCGGAGCTATAATTAGATGATGTATGTATGTCATCACTAGGAAACGCATGGAGACTTTTCAACCAAACTTGCTATGTTCCACCATTGCTCGGAAACGCATCGAGACAATTAAACCAAAATTGCTGGACATATGACATACTTTTACATACTTTTTTTTTGGACTCTTTTACAAATTTCTGGCCTGTAATAATCCCTTCGAGAAAACGTAAGGCAATTGGCCGAGTGCAATCAAAGGCAAAAAAATGAAACAACACCGTAGACAAGAAAATGACTATAGATTTATTTGATTCCTTTTCCTGTATAATATAAGATTGCAATAAATAAATACCCGGGTAATCAGCTAGTATGTATATATATATATATATTACATATGCTACTAAACAGTTATTTTACAGGTTTCAGTAGATTTTATTTATTTATACTTCCTTGTTTTAACATTTATTAAATATTGGACAAATTTCGGTGAGTTATGCCTAAGAATTACAGGCCTACAATGTAAAACAAATTTTCATGAAAAACAATGTACTGCTTTTATAAATATAAATCCGGACAGAAATGAACCGCCCAGGAGGTTAAGGAAAGCAATTTCTTTGCGTTCTTCTTCCAAATCATGATCCAAACTCTCAAAGACGGTGATAGCATATTTTGTTGCATACAATAAATGCTTCTAGGTGTCACATATTGTCTCCATTTTTTTTTTTTTTTTTTTCATTTTATTTTCATTCTTGCCACAGTCCTGTCTATTTCATTTAAACTGAACTTTGTCTGATCACCAGGGCTTGTTTCCACAATCTTGAACAGCAAAAGCCTTTATTTGGCCATGGTGCCATGGCATGAATTATCAAAAGGCCTATATAGTAATTGTCTCTCCAAATGTTTATCATTCCTTCTTTTATATCCATAGTTTCAGGTATTTGCTTAATCACTACAAACTGAGAAGGTTTACAGCAGCGCTTTTTGAGCGCTCCTCTGAGCCATTGGTAGATGGGGAATACTCTTACTATATTGGGGTATTTTGGGATAACCAGTATCCAGCATGCCTCAGTTTTGTAACAAGTAGTATAAAGAGCATGATCATAAACAGCTTATATCTCTATTTTCAATAGACTCCCAAGAGAAAGATTTTAGGGTAAGTTTTTTTTTTTTCTTTGTGGTGTAGGTTGGCAAAATGGTTCTTGAGACAGAAGATCCTGGTGATGCGGTGAAGCTTATGGAGACTTAACAGGTCAGTTTGCTATCTCTGGGCCAGATGGTGCAAAGAGTCCCATCCTGGACTCCAAAGAAGCTGTACGGTGACCAATTTCACTCAGGTCATGGTGTAGCTCTTTGGTAATGGAAGCGGAGGCTGTAGTAAGATTTTGAGCTTTTGGTACGCATTTGTTGAAGGAGCAGAGTCAGCATCTCTTGTCGCTGGGTTGCGGCTGGCCAGAATCCAAACTGTCCTCTGATTCCTGCAAGGGAGGAGAAGCTGGAAATCCCAGCGCGTGAGGAGCAGGCTCCTTCTTGGATAAAGAGGGAGAACAAGGAGCCCGGATACGCGGAATGATGCTTGTTTTTCTGCGAGGGACCCATCAAGTCGGTGCTCTGGACAATCCTCGACCCGAGGAGTTGTTAATGAACGGTGAAGCTGTGGAAAGGGCATTTAAATAGCGCCAGGAACCTGATGATGTGCGGAGCTAGCTCAGACTGCAGCCATCTTGCTAGGCTGCGCGCATGCGCCCCCATTTTTTTAGTATTTAAAAAAATTCCTTAGCAGCAAAAGGGCTGATGTGAGTTTCAATCATTTACATAATTAGCATATTGAAAAAATCATGTGGATGGGACCACAGCCATACTTATTACAACAAGATACAGTAGTGAAGTAGGGGTAGGTGGAAACCACATTATTGTCCTGTACTTATATAGTACACAGCACTTTACAAAGTCAATAGTCACTAACTTTCCTACAGAGGGGTACAAAAGTGCCTCCAATACAATCATATGTCAATAACACAACCTAAGGATATTTATTTTTAGGGGGATGGGGAAGGAAGCCAACCTAACTGCATGTTTTTGAGATGCAGATAGGGTCCTGATGAGAGTCGGACATGGGATCCCAAAGCTGCAGAGGCCAGATTGCTAGCCACTTGAGCTACCATGCCACATATAATAAGCAGACGTCTCTTGAGGTATGCATGAAGTCTAAGTAGTACAATAAAATAAAATAGAGAGATGGGTTAAAATGTTTTTGGTGCATAAATATATGATACTGGTAGACTTGTAGTAGATGGAGCACATGTATAAAATGTCTGGTCTCATGCCTCCCACTATCAATAGATTCAGCTCAGTTTGAAAATTAGAACATGACAGCTTGTACAGATGTGTCTAGGTGTGCTTCTATGCATAGCTCCTTTGCAACATCAAAAGGCCTGTGGTAACAGAGCTTCAAATTCAGCACACATGACACGTGTCATTTCAAAACGATTCACTTCCCTTTTTCAGAAAAAAAAACTCTTATTTCTTGTTACCGCAATGCTGGTGGAAAAACAAATTTCTATTCTGTATATTTTTGTTCAACTGAACTTTGAACCAAAATTTGTTTTTCTCTTTTCACAGGCCATTACAATTGAAATTACAAATTTCACACAGAACAAATTCCATTATGTAACCCAAAGAGTAGGAGGTCTTGACGCGGACACTATAGACCTGGTTTACTAAAGCAAACGAACTATAGCTAAGATAAATCATTATAGTATGCTTGCATTGCAGACCTGAATGTCTGCATACCCCTGAAAACTAGCTTGCATGCTGTACACCAAATCTTCAATGTGAAAAGTATGGTTCTAGTTTGCTCTGCATGTTAAACGTCCATGGAAAAATCCAATAATGTAGGTACTTTTATTCCTAGAAGGTGCACTACAAAATTGCTTCTATTGCTAGTAGGTGGACTATGGAATGCACACCTTCCTTAAAAATGTCAGCCATTGCTTATGCAATGAAATGCACGTACTGAATGATAAATGGCATGTAAGAAAAAGCTTTATTCCAATAGCTAGCACATGGAATTCTATATGCTAACAAATGTTTGCACTGTGTACACAGAAACCTTCATGTTCAGTACAATATACCGCCTCCTATGATTTATTGAGACTTATTAATGTAAATAAATCCAGAAGAAAAAAGTGTATCTAAGCTGAAGTACAAAAATGTTGTATAGTGTAGCCTACCAGTCCTTGCAGCGACGATTGCTGCACACAATATTACAATATTCAAAAGTATAGATTTTTCATATATATAAATAAATATATATATATATATATATATATATATATAATGTCAAAAACTAAACACACAACAGATTGCTGTGTACTGCAACATTACAGTTGCCTTTGATCATTAGACATATTAAAAGGATGTATTTAGGTTACAATTTATTCTCCAGGTCTTAAAACCTTCTAAATTTCATGTTTCTACTACATGTGAATACATCTTTCAAGGACATCTAATCCCAGTCAAGAGATGCAATGCTCCTACAGTGTGAAATACCAGGAAGAAGTCAGCTGCACAGAAATACCTGGGTATATGCTGGATAAGGAACGGGCAGAGACAAGCTGGGTTCTGTAATATAGGCTATGTCCTGCTTACACACAGACAGAACACAATGCTGCCACAAATTAGTGCAAATGAAGTTTATTATGTTTAAAAACTCCTTGGCAAGATTCACATGTTGTAGTTTTTCCCAGAACAAGCTGAGATAGCTGAGTCTTTCTTTCTTTCTTTCTGTGTGGAGTGTACTTTCACCTCTGGGTATATCAGCCCTTTGCATATTGTAAGTGTGGTCAAAAGAAGCCACTTTTTCTTCTCAAATGCCAGTAACTTAGTTATCGGTAATGTGAATAGGTAAGATACAATAGTTCTTGGAGCACAGTATATTTTGTTTGGCAAAAGATTCTGTACCAAGTTATAATGTTCATAGCACATTTATACTACTAAATGATATAATGTTGTCATATTCATAGTAATATAGTAAGTTAAAATGAATGAGGTGTATCCTGCTCCTATCATAATATACCAGAAGTGATGTGGGGAAACATTGTCTCTTCTTTATACATTCACATTCAATATATAGGTTGAAGAAAACAAAATGTCTTTTCCATTCTTTCCTTCCACTTATTACCTCATTAAAATGCTCATTAAAAAGGCAGTCTACATGAATTTCTGAGGACCCTCCAACTTTGCAGTAGATAGAACACCTAGGACCTGACCTATGGGGAATTATTTTTAAACCCAGTAATTGTTTAGATAGTAATGGGAAGCAGTCCGAGAGACTGCTGCTTGTTGTGTCTGGGTGGATGTAAATTTGGTTAGGTTTTAAACCTCAAGCATTATGCAAGGCTGTTTGTTTGTGCAGTCTGACATTGACACTATAGGTCTTTATTTTTTCGACTGATTTCACAACTTGTGTTGGTGACTTAATTATGTTGGTGCCTAAAATTATTTTTTAACATATTGTTGGGACATAGCTTGGTGACATAATATAGATGACAGCTCAACACCATTGTCTAAGTTTTGAGCATCTATGCTTTTTAGCGGCTAAGAAATGTTTTGTGCAAAACTGGATTTTGTGATACACAAACGTATATTACTTGATAAGATTGAGGCTAGTATGCATCCTCCTCATTTCTTTCTTATATGGATACTATTTTTAAAGTTTACATTGACCCCTGCACAGCTACAAGAAGAGTTTGAGGCATTTCATAATACTCCTTGGTATTACACCCAGACATTGGTAGATACTGCAGTTTGGTAACTCACATATGTAGGGGATGGGATCATCGGCTATTAATACCTGGTCAGTCTTTTCAGGGTTTCTGCAGAAAAGTACTACACATTTTCTAGAATGATGGCTTTCTTCCCCTTTCTTCCCTTTCCATTTATTTGCTTATTTTCTGTTTCTTTCATAATTCACAAAGCTTCTATATAGATGACTCTCCTTGCCATACCCCCAGAGTCTCTAACCAAAATGTTTAAAAGTATCTTACAATAATGTTCACATAACTAGAAGAAGCCAATCCACCTATGTTATCAGAACATATAAAGTTGAAAAAGTTACATGTAAACCCTGGAAGCATCTGACAGGAAGGGGATAAGTAGCATGATCAATTTAATTAGTTTATATCCAATCCGATTGCAAGGATTTATTTTGGACTATCTCTTTGCTTTTGTCAATATTTGCACATTAAGAAATGCTTAGGTTTTTATATTACATTTGCATAGCAGTAATTTTTTTTTTTGGGTTGGCCTTTATGGTTAGCAAGGTCTATTGATTGTTTTGATTAAAAAAAACTGGATGTATTTCCAGATACACGGCATTTAACTGGGTAATACATTTTCAAAAAATGGCAACTGGGAATTATCAACTGCCCTAGGAATGAACAATGCATTACAAGGGTTTTTTTTCACCTTCCTCTGGATCAGCTGTGAGTAGATATGCGCCCATAGATCTCTTTTTGAATATTCAGATTTTCTTGAATGTGTATTTTCCTTGTGGTTGAGCTTGATGGACTTGTGTGTGTATTTATCCCAGCTATGTAAATATGTAAATCTGGTGGAACATAACAGACCCAAATGAAAATGGTGATGGAATAGGTCCTGACATGAGCTGTTAGATGTTGCTTAAAAATATAAACTCGTAAAATAACTTCTCCATTTTAAATGAACACCTTAGAGTTTGTTTGTACGTAGTTGGCTGTTATATGTTCCCTGGCATGGTTTAGCAGGTTGTGAATACCTGAATGCCACCTAAAATCAATGTGTTTATTTCAAATGTAATAAGATAATCGTGTATTTAAAATGAAAAAAAACAAGACCTGCTTAACAGGGAACTATCTTATCTACTTGTATAATCTTATTTAGATGTATTTACCTGACACTTTAGTGGTTTTCTTAGAAGTTGATATCTCCACCTACATGCCTTTGGATTACAAGAAAAGCCACTGACAATGACATTATTTTAAAAGGAGTTCCTCATACCATCATGCAGATATGGAGTCAGTATTGGCATGATGCAAAACATTTTTCTGGTGTTTACCTATATATTTTCATAGGGTGTGAACAAGGCTTGTTTTCTTGTTTCCCACATATTTTTTACTTAAATGTCATGTGTGCATAAGTAACTAAATTATTTAATTTATCACTCTCAACTACATTTATAAAAAAATACACAATGAAATCAGTGAGGTCGTAAGGTTCAAATGTGATTTACACTGATTCTTTCAATTCCAATAGCTGGCCCCATGGCAATATAAAGTCAACTACTTCAAAGGTAGACAAAGAAATTGTGCACTACTACAAAAACATAATATTTTGTTATCAAATGTATGCAAAAAAAAATTCTGTAGTTTCATGATTTCAGAAATGCCGTGCCAGCCACCTGATCACTAAATTATTTCCTACTTTCATAATATACCTATATAACATATATATATAACTAATATTTGTTATATATACCAATACTTGTTATATATATATACCTAATATAACAAGTATTGGAAGCAATAACATTCTTTTATTTTGAACACTATTGTGGACACACATTCAGGTGAGGTGAGAACAATTTTAAAAGAAAGAGGGAAAAAATGTCATGTATATCCTAACTACCTAAGATTCATATACTTGAAAACTATACTTGCACTATTCCAACCACTTCTCCCTAACACTTAGCTGCAAGAAAAATGTCTGAAACTAGACAAACTATGCACTTCTGTGCCTTATATCTGTGGGATGTGATTTAAAGTGTAGATCCTTCATCCCAATGGCCTGACAGAGCTGCTGAATTAGGAGAAAAACAATGATGTTGTGGCAAAATAATTGTTTTTTTGTCGCAGAAAATTACAAAAAAAATATTGTTTGCTTAATATCTTGAATTCATATAACTAAAATGATATAAGCAGCGCTTTCCAAAGTCCATAGTCATATCACTAAGTGTCCCTCAAAGGAGCTCACAATCTAATATCCCGCCAAAGTCATATGGTATTACCATAGTCTACAGTAAATTTTTGAGGGGAAGCCAATTAACCTAATTTTGATCATCACCTCAGAATATTTAAAAAACAATAAAGAAAAATCAGTGAACAATAGCAAAAGTATGAAGTAAAAGAGAATAACAGCAAAAGTTGGTTTGCCTTGGTCCAGTTCAGTTATTCAGAGTCACTTGGTTCTCTGCAACACTCAATCTGTCAATGCCGTTGTCCTTAGCAACAAGACGATATGTGTGAGAGCTAGTTATCCCGTGCTATAGACCAACACAGGACAGTGTGCCTTGTGTTCAGCAAAGAAGATCAGGCCAATAGCTGTCGGTCTTCTGATCTGCAGCCTGCAGCATCCCCGGTTTCTCTTTTTCTCTAAATGGTTTCTTGGCATCCCCTGCTCTGAGACTGTGTGCACCTGAAGGGGATTTGGAGTTGTCCTGAGACTAATGAGCAGATTAGTTCCTGATCTCAATCCTGTGCTGCCATTGGCTGCTGGGGCTTTATAGCCTCTCTGCTCCCGGGGATCTGTGCCTGTTGTAGCGTTTAGCTGAGCTGATCTGTTGCTGGTGTATGTTTCTCTTGATTTACTGTTGCTGACCATTGCCTGTTCCTGACCTATTAATTGATTGCAGCCAGGATCCCTAAGATCCCGAGAAGCTTGTGCCCATCCTTGGGTACCTCGTCTAGAGGACTGATCGCCCTTTTATTACTTTGGCTTTATACTCTGGATTTGCCTTTGTAAAACCCTGCACTGCTTTATATGTGGGCTTCTGGTCCCCTGCCTTCCCCAGACTCTATCCCTTGCGCATTAGGTCATGGGGGCAACTGAGTGCTGGGAGGCGCAACCAGTCCCCCAAGGCTCCCTATAGCTGAAAAGTGCGGTGTTAGATTGGGGGAATAGCTTCTGGTGAGTACTGGTGCTGGACCTGGGCCTTACAGCAACCTATTATTTTGTATAGAATTCTGTGATAGAAATTTGATGATTAATGAATGTGTTTCTAAATACATTAGAGGCCGCTTTACTACCCTTATCCGCCAGATTCTGTGTTTTACACCCCTGGTGACACAAAATCCCAACTTTTACAATGCATGTTGTAAAATAGTGGATCTGGAAAGATGTACTGTTTGATTATCTGGTTACAGATGACAGAGAAGAATACATGAATTTATGTTTCTGTTTCCATTCTATTAGACAAAGGCCCTTAAGAGAGACCTCTACTGCTGTACCTTTAAGGGGAAATCTTTCCCTATTTCACACTAACTGCATGTTTTTGGAATGTGGAAGTAAACATGCAAACTCCATGCAGATAGTGTCCCAAAGAAGATTTGAATGTGGACCTAGTGCTGCAAAGACTAGAGTGTTCCTATTATATCAAAATATATTAAAGCTTACATGTGAAAGCAAAGTGCATACTGGGATGCAACCTAAAAGTTGCAAAGAATATTCTTTTTGCCACTTATTTTTATAACAGCCATATTTTTATAACAGATAGATCCATGTTTTTATGGTTTTCATATACCTATTAAGCAGGAATATATAAAATATAATTTAAATAATTGTCTCTTGCAATGAGAATGACTTATGTAAATGCTTTTCCACAGTTTCAAAACGATCACATAGCCCTTGATTACTCAAACTCTAGCCCTTGATTACTACTGAAAACTACCTCAGCTAAACCCTAACGCAAAAAAAAGCATGTCAAGCTCAGAAGAGTGAAGAATCCACTTATGATATAAAAATGTGATTTCCCTGAAAGTTGTTTCTGCCTGTAGAGAGATTTCAACAATAGAAGTAAATAGGTGATTCAATGTATTTATTTATTATATGTAGATTATACAAATATATGACCTTAGACTTCTACAATTAACAAGAAAACATTCTGCAGACCATTTTAAACACACAGAATGGCCTGCATACTTTTCCATATGATTGGCTCATCGGTTGTCAGTTGGCAGACAATCTTATGCATAGGCCTTTTGATCAGTGAGACACGTGCCTCTGTATATTCACTTTCAACTGCTACTACTGTCAGTGCCAATTTTAGGGTAGGTCACACTGGGCAAATGCCCAGGGCCCCAATCAGTGGGCTGAGATCTGGAGTGCTGTGCCACCACTTCACATTTGCCACCATTATCCCTGACAACTATTTGTTGGCTGTATAACAAGCTCAATGAATTAATACTCTAATGACAGTAGAAGTGTAAGAAGTGATTCTTTTGTTATGTTAGTACTTTGGCCATCAGTTAAATGAGGTAGTGTAACATTTCCTTCCAAACACAGGATATTTCATTACATCCCCACATTGTGGTCGCTCACAGCTGCTGATCTTACAGATATGAATGCCATCACACATAGCACAGACCTGCATGAAAAGGAAGACACTTGTTCCGTTCTGTTCATATTCATAGCATATTATCATCAGAAAAGATGAAGATTTCACTGAACAGTGGCTAAGAATTACTGGCATAGTTATTAGGATATTATAGTGCTGTCCATGTTAAAGGATAACTGGATCCTGGAAGCTGTGCCCAAAAGTAAATAGGTAGATGAAAAAAAAAAGTTTATTTATCAGTATTGCCTGTAGTTCCCTTGAAAATATATTTCCCAATTACTGACGTACCATGCCTTGTTTTGTGCTGTGTTCCCGTATGAAGGTGACCATTTCGGTAGAGGCAAGGTCTTACTCCACTTACAATAAAATTTCACACAAATACACTAAGAATTAACATAGAATATCAATTTATGTATGAACAGACTTGTAATATCTTCTAAAGAATACTTTATTGGTGCAAAATTATTTACAATAAAAACAAACCATTTTCTTGAAAACTACACTAGCTGAATGAAGCAATACACTCACACATAACACTTTTTCTCTTTTAACCCTGACCTTAATATATAAATTATTGTTATCTTAAGAAACATCCCAGCATAATAGAATGGTGACCCACTTTTACATCCAGCTAATATAAAATAATGTTACATCAGTATGATAGTGTCCCAGCATAAATAGCAATCAATTCGTAATAGTCCTTCTGATGCTGTATACTGAATAGTGGGATGTATCCACTTGGTATAATGTAAACTTACTCCATATGTGGTTATGCCGTAAGCTTTATCTATTGGCTGGAAAAGTTGAGAGTAAAATTCATGAGCATTTATTTTTTTGCTGTTTGTGTTCCTCTGAAAATTTGTTTTTCCCATAGATTCATAAGTAAGTGATTTCCCTTAGTAGATAGTTGTCTTTCTAAGATTTAACCTCACCTCTTGTTCTGGTGACAACTGAACTATTTAAATTTTTTTGTACCTTGGTAACAACGGATGTTTGCGAATAAAATGTAAAATAATATATATATATATATATATATATATATATATACCTGTGATGGGCGAGTTGGCGGGTTCTGGCATCATGACATCACTATGGGGGAAGTTTCTTCCCCTTTGAGGAACACCCGGCTCCCCACGTATGCATGGTCTGGAGACGGTAAATTTTGTGGTTCGTGGGTCTGAAAAGATTGGCGACCACTGGTCTAATACCCAGTGTTTTGTACTCAAAATATATTCCAACCTAGATCCTGGTATGTCTTCTTCATTCAATGTCATTCTAGAGTGTGTAGAGAACTTTAGAGAGATGCAGCAGAAGAGGATTGGTGGGAGGGATGTATGAGTCTGGCTGCAGCATTCATAGTAGATTGTTAGAGGAGAGAGTCGGGTTAGTGGAATACCAGGAGGAGGTTACAGTAGTCCAGACGAGGGATGATAATAGCGTGTACAAGGAGTTGGGGACCGGTAGAGGCGGATTTTGGAGATGTTGCGTAGGTGAAAGTGACATGATCTGAAAATGTTCTAAATATGAGGGCAAAGGGGAGGGCAGAATCGAAGGTGATGCCAAGACAAAACATGCCTGAGGGGAGTGCCTAATACCAGTGTTAGTAATAGTTAGAAATATGTGAAAGAGTTTGACATATGATGAGAAGATGATGAGTTCTGTTTTATCCAGGTTGAGTTTGGGAAATCTGTTTGACATCCATGATGAGATGGCTGACAGGCAGCATGAGACCTTATCCAGGACTGAGTGAGGCAAGTCAGGGGTGGACAGATAGATTTGAGTGTCATCACCATACAGATGGAACTGTAAACCAAAGGAGGATATGAGACTACCGAGAGAGGAGGTGAAAAGAGGACTGGTCCAAGGACAGACCCTTGGGGAACACCAACAGCTTGGACCATCACACCATTCTGAGTCTGTTGTGGTTGGTGCTAAAATCCTGACATGACATACATGAGAATTATCCTACCAACAGAACAGTATGCTTTTTTAAAACATAGGGTACTGTACAGTGGTTGAGGCTTTGTGCACATTGTTATGCTATATTAGGATCCAGGTAAATTCATATGCCCATAATATTTATTTGTATGCTTGTCAGAATCTTGTTACCATTTGGAAATCAGAATGCTATTTCCTATGTGCCTGCTAAATGACCTCATAAACACATTTAGTTTTAATGGAACAAAGAGAGCTAGTTGTATAGCTATTTTGTTCCCATTTAGTAGGCATGCAAGGAGCATGAGTACTTGCATATATTATCAGCAGCACATAGAAATTCTAATGGGAATGTGTAAGAGCTACGATACTTGAAAACCTCTTTCTGCACATAAGTGCTTGAATAGTTTTGGCCTGTTGGATATCAGGATATGAGAACAGGACCATTTCAGCTTACTACTAGGGATTCATTTTTAGCATGCTCCATTAACAGAAGACCATTACAAGAAGCCCACTGATCAATTACATTGTAATGAATCATATTCTGGACAATTGGAATGTATGCATTTCTGAAAATAGAAAAAAGCCAGGAAAAGCATACTTTGTAGATGTAGATAATAAAATATATTGTTAAACATCAATTGCAAACAGAGGATAAAGTACTAAGGTAATACTGTGACATTTTATTGTGCAGCTAGTTCTAAGTTCAGTCATTGCCCTCATACTATGCATACTATATTGTCATTATTGAGGGTTTAAGTATGACCACAGCAGTCCATGCAGCTGCTATAGGGTCCAAAGGGCAGGGGGCCCAACCCAAGCATAAAAAGGGGTTTGGAACAACAATGTGAATATTTACTATAATCATAAATTTGGTCCTTGCAATGAAAGCTCACAATAATTGTTTGCTCAGGGTTAGAAATGCACAGTTGTTCTGTGTACTGAATGGCCAAAAGTCCTGGCTGACTTCAAACGAGAATTTTCTTTCCTTTGGTGCTCAGCACAACAGTGACTAATAGTTAGGAAGCTGAGTACACTGTTTGCACCTGTGAAACAACCTGTATATACTTCCTGGCAGCCTACAATTGCTTAAAAAAAGGGTGGCCACCAGTATTTCAGGTTTTACACAAAAGCCCTGTAAGGGCTGCTCACTACTAAACACCAGTGCTAAGGGGGTAGAAAGTGGAATGTGTTGATTTTTCCGGTTAGTTTTTGCATTCTCACTCATTATTTTGAAATATCACATGGTTTGCTTAGAATAATGGAAAATTAGTGCTATGTGTCCATAGTTTTAGGGTATATTAACATATGTACAGTGAGATAACACCTGTGTTCAAATGCTGTTATGTTTCCCATTAATTTAATAGGCTGTTTAGTTAGAATTTGCTGCCAACACAATGCCAACACAATGCACCAGTGAAGCGGATTCACAAGAGGAATGTATTTTGTTCATGTAGCAAAATGAATAACCACTTTAGCAAGGATATTACTCTTAGCTTAATGAATTGGGTGAAAAAACAATTTTGCAAGGAAGTGAAGTGCAAGGAAATCTGAAAAGAGGTTTCTTGCAAGGTGAAGGAAATGAATAACGACAGCAGTGCTTGGATGATTAAAGTCAGTAGAGTTTCATCTCATTTACCAAGTGAAATATCCCTTACAAGGGTATACTTCACTATGTTAGGTGAACAACAGTTCTCAGTGATAGTACAGTCTTTCTTGACCTTTTTAACGAGAGAACCCCTAAACCAACTTTCAGTTCTTCTGGAAAACTGCTATAAATACTATATTCACAGCTCACAGTATATATGCATTGTGGTCATCGGGAAGAGCGCTTCATGCTGGCCAGAAGGAAGAATGTCAACCTTGCAGATCATTGGTGTCAGTTAAAATGACCAGAGAGGTACAAATTGCTCAAAAGACGCCTAGCAACCTCTGGAGGAAATTACACAGAATCCAGGTTGAGAAACATTGCTTTAGTAAATCAACCCCAGAGTGCCTAAAATCCAATATAGTCCTTCTTTGGTAAACAACACACAGTAATGCCATATCATATGTTGTGGCATGCGTGAAGGAAAGTTTGCTTGGGGACTATTCAAAATGAATAGCACCGCATCACATTGTCGCACATAATAGTTGTTATTATGCTTTGCAGAACAGCATGGATTATTCTGATGCAAAAGTAGGATCAGTGCCTAAGCACACGTGTTTGTAAAGTCTAAAAAGAAAGTTTTTATATTGCATGGAATTCTTTGTGTGGTTATGTTTGCATGAAATAATTGAGACACAAACATGTACAATTTATATTATATTATGATAAATTTTGCTGGACTGGTTGACTATTTTGATGCCCAACTTAATTTTAGGGTAACCTTTGCTTTTGCATTTTTCACCATTTGCTCAGTTTTAATTAACGAGGTTTATACCAGGGTAAATTTAAACTTATATTTAAATAAATAGTCTTTCAAATTTGGTGTTTTTGTGTGATGCTAAAAAGTAGCTAAATGATCAGCAAATCGATCACTTGCTGATTTAATATGCAACTAAGTGATCTAAATGTAACAGAGATTTCCCAAAGCTCAAAATGTCATGAGCCCTCAGTGTTTCATTAATCATGATCCCAGTTATACTTAGCTCAAATGAAATCTAAAGCTAATTTTTGGTTGGAGTCAGTAAAACTCAATCAGCACTGTCACATTGGGGAGATATTTCCCTTCCAATTGGAAGATTTCCTATTTCCGTTCTGGAGACAACTGTAAAATCTTAAATTTTCCTTCACTTCTGTCCTGGTGATAATGGCCCTTAAAATAAATGGAGGGCTGAATACAAATAGAAAAAAAATAAAAAAACAAAAACAAAACACCTGACCATTCCCTACAACAATACAAAAAAAAATATGTTTGATATACTTTAACTTAATGGACACTTTGACTTGACTGTGTGTATTGCTTTATAAGCATTTTGGGTCCTTTTAGCTGGTTTATCTAAAACAGTTCTGATTTGGTAAGGCACTTGCAGAGATCTTGGATTGTTACCTGTATGTCGTTATTTAGATGGAGAATCCAAATCTCCTAATTATTGTTCAATGGCATCAACTAGAGCCCCTTCCGATATAATATATATGTGTCACAGTCACACTGGAACATCATAAATAAATACTGAATGTAAATATGTGATGTAGAGTTCTGTGCATGAACTGCTGGTACTGAATCCATCGATTGCATTTTGCTAAGTTATACTGCTGTAGTATGGTATTGTGTAATTCATAAATTTCACTACAAGGATGTCATTTTTGCTTCTGTTTCCATTTTTGATAAAAGCTGCGAACAGATATAGTGAACAAAGCACTGTTCTACAGCTTCAGCCAAATAAAATATAATAGCCTGGAGTCTATCAGCAGAAGTGTTAGGAAATACTAACCAGGGGTCACACAGACTCAGTTTTATTTTTATTAAAAGGGAAAAGGGTTAGAACCTTGTCTTTTTGTCCTGGTGACAACTGCTCCCCTCATTTCTGCTCTCACAGGGATAAGAAGCCAAAATGAAAATTCCCTATAGGGATTGCAGACCAAAATAAACTTGATAAAATGATTTACTGTTACCAGGTATATTTAAAACTGAATTCAAAATGTTTTGGCTTTCACTCGTTTTCTCATTTCTTTTTCCATAGTAGAGAGAAGCCCAGCTTTTTATGTTAGGTTGTGTTCTTTAAACATAAAATATATAAAATTGGGAGATATGCTCCCCATATGTGGCCATAGGAAGGCTCCTAAGCTTATAATGCTGATAAAAACCCTGTGAACCCAGTGACCAGTATCCAGGACACCCAAACCCAATAGCCTGCTGAAGTGATATAATACAAGAAAAATGCTGATTACGAAAGATAAACTAAGACCTCTAAGAATTTTTAGATGCAATTATGTAAAAATAAATCAGCCTAGTGTAAATATACTTATGTGTGCCAATGTAGCAAATATTGTACATCTTGAGATATAATTAGAATGGTGAATTTGTTACACCCCTTTGCAAAACTGATTCTCAGAAATGCAGCAACATAGGTTTCAAATACACAAAAAACTGTTGTAACACAAATATATTCCAATGTATAGGAGGCAACCTGAGTTTGATTTTGCACCTCATTGTGTCCCTTCAAATGTCCATTAAGCAGCCACAATGACAATCTTTTAGCAGAAAGTAACAATGTGATTTGATAATACTGACATGCACCTAATATTTATTGGTAAACCTAAAATAATAGATTTATTGGTAAAATAGCTGCAAAAACAGGGAGGAAGTTTGCCTGGGTGTATCGGCGTGTGGTTAGTCCTACTGCAATGTATTGTGTACATGTGATATCCTGCAGGTGTTGAGGGGTGAGCTTTCTTGATAATACTCTTATGTTGGCAAAATTATAGGTATATTTATTATGTGTAAAGTATTTTAGATAAAACAAAATTTACTGTGTGAGAATAATGATGAAGTATATGTATATGAGGAAATGACTGTATTATCTCTTTATGTTTTCTATCTGTATAGTTGGGTTAATTCATCATTACTTGGTAGCAATCTATGGTATGATGAAGTGCACGAATTCTATGAAACTTGTCATCAATATGAATGCCGGCCAGGCTGTAATGTGAATGACATGTACCCAATACATTGAAGTTGGACTAACTACTCATGCTGTTATGTATATTTATGTAAAACCATGAAACCTATTGGGAAAGTTTCAAATTTTATTATGTATAAGCTGTAATAAATATTATTGTGTGTTTATGAAATATGTCCATAGGCAGCTTTCTTTGTATGGGGATTATTTTTTTTTTTGTATCTTTAATCAAGGCAGTGGGAATGGGCACATAGCCCTGTAATTTTTTAGATGTCATTGGACAAACAATCTAGAAAACCCTTTTTTTCCCATACATAATTGTTTGTACTCCGGTATTGTACAGAGTACAATATTTAGAAGTATTTAATGCACAGCACAGCTTACAGAGTACAATATATAGAAGTATGTAA
>NC_092863.1:77644723-77649349 GCF_032062135.1 Pyxicephalus adspersus | reverse complement strand
CAATCCGATCCGCCGGTCCGGTCGTTCGTTTCCAACGACTTTCCTCGTTCGTCGGCGTCGTTGGTTACTTTTTTACGAGCGATTTTTTGCCCAATCGATCGTTCGTCGTTCGTTTTGAACGATAAAAATTGGAAGTGTGTACGCACCTTTAGACAGAAGATCCAGGGCTTGTGCCCAATGTGCCCAGGACATCATTTTACTCATTGCTGTTTTTGCAGTATCAATGAATCAATAGACTCACAATACTGGGCATGAGAGGCAAATACCCTTGGTGTGTAGATCTAATAAAAGGCCTTTCATTCAGTAATAAAAAAATTCTTGAACATTTTAAGCATTGAAATCTAATATCTGTAATAATATAAAGGCTTTTGGCTGAAATACAAATGTTTTAGTGATATATGAACAGAAATGTTGGTACTGTGTATTGGTATTGTGAGATGAAGCTTAGCACTACTGAATAATGTTGGAACACACTCTTATTTTTAATACCATGGTTGAGATATTTTCTTTTGTTGCAATTATTTTGCACTTTTTTTTGTATTGTTTTGTAATGTTTGGTTGATGTACTATCAATTTACACTCATATTAACAAAAAACAACAAAAAACGAATATCTGCATAACTTTTAACACAGTGGGAACTCAGAATACAAGGAACTAATATGCATTTTAATAACCGCTATACAGTAAAAGATATCTGCCACCTAAAATGTTTCCCTGAATGTTGTCTTACTGCTAGCCAAACAAATTACACAACCCTGAGGCTTGTTTGCCTAGTTTTATATTAACTAAATTAAACTATAGCTGTTTGTACAGGAGATTTAGTCAGATTGGAAAATGAACATTTCATATGCTGCTTGTCCATTAACCTAGAAATCATAATTGTAGGGGCGGGGTGCCATCTAGTGGTAAATAGGAAAATTGCATGACTAGAGTTTATGGCCTTTCTTGGCATCTAAAACTATTATTATTATTATTATTATTATTATTATTATTATTCATAATAATAATATTAATAAACATATAATAAACATATATTAATGAACAGTATTTAGTTACCGCCAACATATTACGCAGTGCTCTACATTAAACAGAGGTTGCAAATGACGGACAGATATTGCCCAGAAAAGCTTACATGAAAGCTACAGTAGTGCCAGTTGTCTGCTGTAAGTGGACTGACATACTATGCCATGTGTGTACTTATTTCCTCATCAATAATGTTTAAACATAAATACAATGAATGTTGCAAGGATTACTTTTATTCTGCTTATATAATGCCATCATTAAGTTTCTGAAATACCAGGAGAGCATGGCTGGAATAAGAGAACGTCAGGGTGCGTACCTTTCTGAAAACAGGAAGCCATGGTAATGCCCACATATGATGCTGGGTCTTCATGACTAAATAAAATAAATAAAGGGGCAGGCCAAGATCAGTTCAGATGGAGAGGAAGAAGCTAGATTTTGCTGGGCATTCATCATCCAAGGAATAAGTTGACCTCTCTCTGACTATTCATGCATACTGTAAAAAAGTGTGTGCAATGAAATCAGAGTACACTATGTCAGTACATGGGAGGGGTCTGTACAACTATGCAAGATTTACGGTAAATGTGCAGTTTTAGGAAGCATACATACAGTCAAAGCAGAGTAGATAATTTCTTTAAAAAGATGAGAATCTAAACATTGTGTAAACTTTCACCCAGTAGGTATCCAGTGAAAAGCAAATTCCTGTTTACTTTGAATACCCAGCCATGTGCAGATACTTTTCACATGATTGGATAATTGAAGGTAACCAGCAGGTAAATAGGTAAACACCAATGGCTTACCTATTGTCAGCTCTAACTACAAGAGTTTGGATGCACTAAACAAACCAATGGAGTAAACCAAATTTTACACTGCATCGCAATACCAGTTCTGCAATAAAAAAAATAGCAGGAGTGATTTTAGCTTTGTTGGGTCTATTTAAAATAAATGAGATATGGTAACCCACTAAATTGTGTTGCATGAGTTAAGATAAATCATCATAGTGTAAATGGGTCCTAAAAGTAACTTCCAGTTGTTAGAAAGATCAATATATATATATATATATATATATATATATATATATCATACATGATGCCCACGAGTACAAGTAAAAAAAAAAGTCCTACGATGGCTTTAAAATTTCAGACTTGTGTAGCTTCTCAGTAGATTCTGATTTACAGAGGTTGGGCCAGCTGGGCTTAGAGAAATGATATTCAGGTGCACATGGGTGTTGAAAAAGTAGGAAATACCTGACAAGTTTGTGATTTTTTTTATTTTATGCAACATAGAGAAGAAGGAGATCCTGCTGTGTGTCTTAAGAAGACTTTTTGATAGATATCAGTATAAGAAACATGATTTTATCAATAAATCTTCCCAACCCAACACTTTTTCCTGACCTGCTCACATCCCTTTTTCCACCCTTGGTAATGAGACAGTCACTTCACACTCCTGTTACACATGAATTGTATCTCACCACCATCACCAAGCTACAAAAACCCTAAAGACTTAATTAGACTCTGTTGACAGATGAAGAAAAGTTTCAGTCTTAATCATGGGTAATCGATTTCCAGGTTAACTTTTTAGGGATCCCATAGGGCTTCAGTTTTGTTCATGTTCCATGACATTGTAAATCTAAATCATACAGTACTATGCTTTTCATAAAATGTAAATATGATTAAAGTATATCTAAAGCAAAATATTTTTTCTTTACGATGTTTGTTTTAAAATGCAATTAAATATTTTCTTTTTTTTTCATTTAAAACATGTTTCTTTCCTAATGATCAGTTCATGGCAATTTCTGGCATTATTTCTTGTGAGTCACAAATCTGAAACAAGTCCCAGGGGGACAAGGGTGGGTTTGGGGTGCTCCCAATTTTATTTTCCCTCACCCATTCCTTCCTCCATTTCATCCCTTTTGTTGATTTAGGAAACATATGTGGTTGGATTAAATTAATTTATGCTTATCCAACAGATAATATTCAGGTAAAAGGTGTGGTATCCAAAATATTAGATTGCAGAGAGGTACTAGCTTTCAACTTCCCTCATTATTTATATAGTGCCAACATATTATGCTGTGCTTTACAGAATCCATAGTCATGTCCCTCAAAGGGGCTCACAATCTAATGTCCCTAATTTTGGGGGAAGCCAATAAACCTAGCTGCATGTTTTTCCATTCCTTCATTCTTCTTCTCCTTTTTCAACTTTTATCAAGTCTTCTTTCTCTTACTTCCTTGGTTCTCTTCTTCCCTTCCTGCCTTGATGTTGATATTGCTATGACCTTCTATATTTCTCTCAGTAATTGACAGCCTACTTCACATGCTCTATAACAACTGTTCCCCTAAATTATTTTTTTTGTTTTCTCCTGTCGAGAAAGCAGGTACATCCTACACGAGAGTGACTATGCTGGTCTGGATTTATGAGCTCCCATATGCCAACAGACTCCCCAACCTTCCTGATTCCAGATTAGTTAAGTTGTTTATTTGATGATTGTCTAGAACAGAAGACTTCATGGTGCCAGCTTTTAGTTTTTTCTGCATGCATCACCACCCAGATCCAATTCTGTAACCCTGTGTAGTACCCAGTTCTCTCTGTAATGGAACCACTCTATTACCACTCTGCACAATGCATTTCTGGGACATTTAGCAGCCAGTAGTCAGGCCTGAGGGGTAGGGGAGAGACTTCTTAGCTCTGTACAAGCTCTTAGAATTGTTCATGTTTAGCATGACAGTAAATAAATTGAGAAGTTTTTTACATTATTTTTGGCACACCATTGACCTGCTGTAGGGGGGCACATGTGGCCATACACCCGTAAGGGACACGCATGACTACCAATAAAAATGGTCAATAAAATGAAAGTCTGGCCTGGGCAAAAAAAATTATATTATTACCTGTCCAGCTACATGTATCACTGCAATCACTGCTTAAGCCTATTGTACATGACACATAGATGAATCAGATGCCTGGTTCCCCATAGCCCTCTGCAGACCCCTACATCAAGACTGTGTCCTCTAGTGATGTAGTGAGTGATGGAAGAGGGGTATGTGAAGGGGGATCATGCATTCAGCACAGTGTTGAATCTAGAAAGTTCTTCAGGAAGTAAAACACAAACCAGTGACAGGTAAGTAAAAAAAATGTAAAGTTGAAACACCCCATATTTAAATGCATATGGGTCTAAAAACAAATGAATCAGGTGCATATAGTGATTGGGTCACACATTTTAGGGATTGCCATGCATGCTGGACAGAAAGCAATAATTTCAGGGACAGATCTCTTGTGTTCCTATAGTGTTTCATATGGACAATATAGTAAACTGTGTTTCCATGCTGTTTAATGGACATTTAGAATTTTAGGACTGGGTATATTTGGTATCTTTTTACTCAACCTCATCTTTTATAATTTCCAAAAAAAAAAAAGGGCAGCACTAAGGGGGCACACATCACTGGGCAGCTGTACGGGGGGACACATCACCAGCTAGCAGTAAGGGGGCACACATCACCGGCTAGCAGTAAGGGGGCACACATCACCGGCTAGCAGTAAGGGGGCACACATCACCGGCTAGCAGTAAGGGGGCACACATTCCTGGGCAGCAGTAAGGGGGCACACATCAC
>NC_092863.1:77639658-77644187 GCF_032062135.1 Pyxicephalus adspersus | reverse complement strand
GCACACATCACTGCCTAGTAGTAAAGGGGCACACATCACTGGGCAGCAGTAAGGGGCACACATCACTGGCTAGCAGTAAGGGGGCACACATCACTGGCTAGCAGTTATGGGGCACACATCACTGCCTAGCAGTAAAGGGGCACAAATCACTGGGCAGCTGTAAAGGGGCACACATTACTGGCTAGCAGTAAGGGGGCACACATCACTGGGCAGCAGTAAGGGGCACACATCACTGGATAGCAGTAAGGGGGCAAACATCACCAGCTAGCAGTAAGGAGACACACATCACCGGCTAGCAGTAAGGGGACACACACCACAGATGAACAGTAAGGTGGCACACACCACTGGTGAGCAGTAAGGTGGCACACACCACTGGTGAGCAGTAAGGTGGCACACACCACTGACCAATAGTAAGCACACAATGCCAGCCAGTAAGGTGGCACACATCATTGACTTCAGTAAGCGTGCATAACTGTAGCCCCCACTGATCTGGTATGGATAGCACATTGGCTAGACAGAAACCTCTCCTGCACAACACATGAAATCCACCTGGAGTTTGCAAAACAGCACCTGAAGGACTCTGTGAGAAAAAAGATTTCCTGGTCTGATGAAATGAAGAATATACTGTCTGGCCTAAATTCTAAACAGTATGTCTATGTATGACCCAAAGCACACAACACAGGAGTGGCTGAGGGACAACTCTGTGAATGTCCTAGAGTGGCTTAACCAGAGCCCTGACTTGAATCTTATGAAAGATCTCTGTAGAGACCTTAAAATGGTGGTCAACGGAGAGTCCCCATCCAACCTGACTGAGCTGGAGAGGATTTGCAAGGAATGGCAGAAATTCCTCAAATGCACGTATCCAAAGCTTGCTCCGTCATCATCCAAAAAACTCCAGGCTGTAATTACTGCCACAGGTTCTTCAACTAAGAACTAATAAATTGCCTCAGTACTTTTTCTTTTTAATAAGTTTACTAAATTGTCTAAAGATGTGTTTTCACTTTGTCATTATTAGGTACTGAATGTACCTAATAATCACAAAAATTAAACTGCATCACAAAATTAAAACTGAAAGGGGTGTGAATACTTTCTAAATTCACCGTACAAGCACAATATGAGCATTCACTCACCTATAATTCTAGCACCTCTTCATTTTTACTATGAATGTTCGTCCTGATTGTCCAACCAACTGTATAACAAAAGATAGTTGTCATGGGATGTTTCTTTTATAAAACTGGAATATATTTGTCACTTCTGTTCACCCTATGGCAGAGGTTGGACTAAGTGGTCACCCTTCAAGTCCAAGTCGAGTCTCAAGTAATTGACCCCAAGTCAAGTCTCAAGTCACCAAGAATTCTTCCAAGTCGAGTCCCAAGTCATTTCATTCATCAAGTCGTTTGCAAGTCGTACTTATTCTGTTATAATGCCTTCCTCCCCACATTCCCTGCATTCTAAGTCCACTAAGATCGTCTTTCTCCACTGACAGCTGAAGGGGACTTGGAGGAAGGCAGTGAGGCTTCTGTAACACTGCCTTCCTCCCTGCCCCCTTCAGCTCTCAGAGAAGAAAACCGAGGATCTTAGAATGCAAGGAAGGCAGTGTTACATGTTCCGCGACTCGAGTTCTAACCTCTGCCCTATGGACGGTTATAATTCCAGCATCTGTAAGGGCTCTATTTATAAAACAGGGAATCTGACATTCCCTCAAACATTCTCTGGGAATCAATGACTGCTATTAAAACACATGGACCTGAAAGATTCCCACCAGGAAATGTTTGAGTAAATGTCTGATTCCCTGTTCTCGGGGTGCTGAGAAGTTCCTTGGCTTTGCCCAGAAAGAAGGGAGCCAGAGTTATGAAATAAGACATTTATTCAACATATTCCCATCTGAGACTGATGCACTTGTTACAGCGTAGTTGCAGCTTTTCTAGACCGTTCAAATAAAAGTCCTTTGGTTGGGCCGCAAACCAACTCTCAGCAGCATTTTTGACATCAGAAATGTCCTCAAAACGTTGCCCCTTCAGGTGTTTCTTCAAATATGGGAACAGATAATAGTCTGAAGGGACCAGGTCAGGTGAGTAAGGGGAATGGTGGACCAATTGGAATCCCAGGGTGTTCAATTTGGCAGGCATGTTGAACGTGTGCACAGGTGCATTGTCCTGCAAAAATAAGATCCCCTTGGTCAACTTTCCACGGCGTTTCGTGTTAATTGCCTACTTCAGCTGGTCCAGGTTAGCATAATACTGTCCGGTGATACTAGAGCCCTGAGGTAGGTATTCCACCAACAGAATACCATCCTTGTCCCAGAAAACGGACGCCATGACTTTTTTGGCTGATTTCTGGGTTCGGAACTTCTTTGGCCGCAGGGACCCGCTGTGGCGTAATTTCTTCTGATCACTGTTGAAACATTTCGGAACCCACTTCTCTGAAAGCTTGCCGGTCATCAATAATCAGCTCATGGACAGCATCGCAGGTTGCCGGGTCATTTGAGGTTGGGGGGCGCCCACTGCGGTGCTCATCTTCAACGGTGAAATGCCCAGTCTTGAAACGAGATATCCAGGTTTTGGCAGTGCTGTAGGACGGACACTTCTCCCCCAGTATTTGTGACATCTCAGTGTGAATGTCCTTTGCTGACTTTCCCTGGAGAAACAAAAACTTCATGACGGCCCGTAACTCCAACTTGCTTGTGCCTCTGCCATCACAGCTATCACTAAGGCTGGGTCTACATGGACATTTTTTTAAAACGCATGTAAACATTCCTATTGCTTTTATATGTGTTTTTATGAACTTTTTTTGCATTTTAAAGCTTGCCTTTAAAATGCTGGAAAATGCATATACCACGTTTTCCCTCTTTTTAAACAAATTTGCATATTAAGTGTTTATTAAAATTAGGTGTCTTATTGAAATCATTGGAAGCGTTTACCCGCGTTTTTACACATTTTTGGGCGTTTTCCAGAGTTTTAAATTCTTTAAACGTTGCAAGCAATGTTTAAGATAAATGTCATAAATGTGCCTCAAGGAAACGTCCTGGTATAGATTAACCCAATTGGAATGCATGGGGATTTCAAAAAAGGGCTTTAAACACTTAATATGCAAATTACTTGAAAACGTGGGAAAACGTGGTATATGCATTTTCCAGCATTTTAAAGGCAAGCTTTAAAACGCTAATAAAAGAACTGCAAAGACAGATATTTACACAATTACATACTAAGATATTAGGCTGTCATATGCCCCCACACTCATTTTTCTATTTCATCTGGAAGGGGGCAAAGCCAGGAACTTCTCAGCACCCCTCCTTTAATTAGAGCCCTTTGTGTCTTGGTAAAAGTATTAGAAATAAAAGTTGTTGTGGATCTCTGATGTTTTCTGATTCGTTTTTGCATAGCTTTTTAAAAATTATATTATGAACAAATATAATACAAACATAAAAAAATAGATGACATGACTATAATAATTGAAATCGTACATTGGAATAAATCACATTGTGCTGCCAGTAGTGTATAGAGGGAAATGCTCAGGTACGGCTTTATAAATACACCCAGCTAGAGCTCCATCCTTCTGCCATCACCCGATCACCTCCCCATCATCATGCACACATGTGCGTATGCTCAACCCGGATCGCTCAGCACCCCGTGCAGTGCGGGTGTAACGTCAGCTGGGCAGAGGTAGCGGACAGCGCCGCACAGCGGCCGCACAGGGCACAGCAGGCAGGTGTCAATCACACAGCCCAGCAGCAGCAGCAGCAGCAGCAGCGCCCGGGGAGGACAGAGCTTGTCTAGGTGAGTGATGGCGGCTGGCAATCCCCTGTGTCAGTGACCCTGAAATATATCATCACCATCATCACAGCCCGGCTCCTCCTACCCTGTGATACGGGCACATATCTCCGTGCTGTCTCCTATTAGGCGGTAAGTACAATGCGTAATTCAGGCAGCGCTCAGGTAGCGGTCATGTATGTGCCGTGCATTGCATGGGATGATGTGTCCATGCAGACACAGGCCGCCTGGGCTCTATACATTCTACAAATCCAGCTCCCTCCATGCTGTGCCCATACAACTTCACAATCACAATGTCTCTGATTGCATTCTTTTCTGCCAGGACAAACCTCCATTTTAGAATTGTGTATGGCTGCTTGTCCTAATAAATGGATTTATGGACAGGGAACTCTCTAGGCCAACCTACCTGGAAGAATCCAGACAAAGATCCTGTATATGATTGTGTAGGAGGGGTGTTTTATTCTTCATTTATGTAATAATTGTGATTTATAGAAATCCTGTATATATACTGTACCTGATTGTACTATTGTGCAGCTCACTATTTTTTTTAGAATCTGTACCCATTATTGGAATTGTTTTTTTTTTTCGCATCCATCCGCAATCATTCTTTGTTTCCTTTTCCAGGATAAATATAAATCTGTAACTTTTATTTTCATACTAGAAGTCATGTTGTGATCACACCCCCTACCCCTTTTAACACAGAGGAACCCTTGGGATAACTTTCAGCTAATAATTATCTGCAGCTTAGCGTACATCAGT
>NC_092863.1:77615274-77639286 GCF_032062135.1 Pyxicephalus adspersus | reverse complement strand
GGTTTAAGAGAAGAAAGACCCCAATATATTGGTGTGTATTGGGAGAAAGACCCCCATATATTGGTGTTTATTTGGTGAAGGACCCCTTTATATTGGTGTTTATTAGGAGAAAGATCCCCATATATTGATGTATAATGGAAGAACAACCCCCGTAGATTGGCGTTTATTAGGAGAAGGTCCCCTTTATATTGATGTATAATGGAAGAATGACCCCCGTAGATTGGTGTTTTTTTAGGAGAAAGGCCCCCTATATATTGGTGTTTATTTGGAGAAGGACCCCCTTACATTGATGCTCATTTGAAGGAAGACCCCCCTAAATTAGTGTGTATTAGGAGAAAGACCCTGATATATCGGTGTTTATTGGGAGAAGGACTCCTTTATATTGGTGCTCATTTAGAGAAGTACCCTTTACATTGGTGTTTATTATGACAAAATCCCCCATATATTAGTGTTTATTATCATTGGTGGTCAGTGGTAATGTCTTCTTACATTGGAACCTCTTGCACATTGAAACCTTAGTTGAGAAAGGCTATGTGTTCCTCTGGAAAGGGAAGCTGTACAGTTTGTATCTGATTCTTGTTCAGAATTTTTTGTGACTGCATTGAGAAATGTAATTTGCAAATTCCACGATCTGTTTACCCCTCTAGTTTGATTAAGTTTGGTGTCTCCTACATTCAAAAATGAAAACTAAACTTTGAAATGTGTACATGGAGCATAAGTGACATACCAATTGGTTAATATCCTCAAAAGTACATTCCTAGTGACCACAATAATTGTTCTCTGGATTCTTTCTGCGCTGTATTACATAGAACCCTGATTAGGTAAATTGAATGAATATTCTGATTTTAGCACGCTTGGAGAGTTTGCTGGAGCTCAGTTATGGGTTTCATTTGTTGCTTGGTTATTGCTTTGTTCTTGCAGAGTAACTGAGCAAAGGTTTTGGCTTGTAGGCTTCGTATAAAACATGAGAAAAGTGTGTGTATTGCAGAGGGTTTTTGAATATATTTTTTGCCCTAACATAAATAAAATGAGATACTTGTGTGGAAAGAACAGCGAAAACTCATGGCCCCAAGCCAAATTACCTATACATATCACATGTAAGCCATGTAGGGTTTACCTTAGAGTCCCAAAAAATGCAAATTCCAGTGTTGTATATCTCACCAAATGAAGTCAAAGCAGATATGTCATTGTTCATTCTACCTGTTTAGAGATCTAACAATGTTTGGGTTGACAATGTCTGTTCTGTCAGTTGCATTGGAAATGTTTGGTCGCTAAACTTTCCAGGTAGTTTATTTGTTGGGGAAGACTTTTGTTCTCCATAAACCTGCAACTTGTAAGCATAGAGGTTTAAAATAAGCTAAAATGTTAATTATTGCACTTTGACTCTACCACCACCCCGCACTTTGATAGTACTGATATGAACCTCCAGCAGGGTATTGGTCTAATACTTGTACCACATTCTTAGTCCTGTCTTCTAGCATATGTAACATAGTACAACAAGTTTACATATGATAGACAAATTCTGTTGCATGTATTAAACTTTACATTGTTGGTTTTTGCTGAGAATGAGAGCAGTTAGTCCTCAAAAATTGTAAACTGTTTGCTGTTTTTAAGACCTTTAGACCAGTGGTCGCCAACCTCTTGGACCTCATGAACCACTAAATTCATAATTTTAAATCCCACGGACCATTAATATGAATAAAAAAAAAAAAGATAAATGCATTTGTAAAATAATGATCTTCCTAATGTTGCCTGATAAGGACTAGGGAGGCTCTGATTCATTGATCAGCTCACGGGTAAGTGAAGTATTGTTAGGAGGTGCCCTCAGGGCGTAAGTACCCAGGCGATACCTCACCGCAGGAGGCCTCGCGCAGCATATTCCCCCTGGCGGCTGCGCTAACAGTAGCACTGGGGTTGCAGGATCAGTACCCTGTAGGTTGCAGCATCTCTGTGGCTGAGGTCTCCCTCAGCATCCTCTGCACTAGGGCTGCACAGCTGAAGTGAATTGAGTTGTGTGCAGCTGATTGCTGAGTAGTTCCTGCTAATCCTGGCTGTCATTGGCTGCTGGGGCTTTATAGCCTCTCTGTTCCCAGTCTGAGGTACCTGTTATAGTGTCTGCTGGGTTTACCTGTGTTGGAGTGGTTTTGTGAATTTCCTGTTGCTGACCTACACTTGTTTTCTGATTATCCATTTGATTTCTGCCTGGACCGACCTCTACTTGTGACCCTGACTCTGTTTATGCCTCACCCCTTTGTACTGCTGGATGGGCTGATTTCTTGTATTCTGACCTTGGCTAGTTTTTGGATTCCTGTCTTTTACTCTGCATGCGTAGCTCTGTACTCTACATTTAGTGGGCGCCGGGTCGGCTGCCTGCCTATCTCTAGACAGTCTCCTTTGCGCACCAAGTCCTGGAGGCAACCGAGTGCTGGGGGACCAACCAGTCTCCCGAGCCTGTGCTGGGGCTGCTATAGGCGAAGACTGCGGCAAAGATTGGGGGATTGGTGTCTGGGGAATACCGACATAGATCTGGGCCTTACAAGTATTACTATTGTTACTATTATCATTAGTTGCATTATCTTTGGTATTACTAAAGAAATGCAAAATATTTGTTTGGTTTTTCTCATTCATTATGGGTTTATTTCATTCTAATCATTCTAAGACTAAACAAAAAAAATGATAGTTATCAAAGTCAAACTATTTGATGCCATTAAATATAACAGTTAAAGAAAATACACAGTTAAGGTCATACTTACCTAAAAGAGCATCAGAGAAATAAACAAATAAAACACTTGGATGAGAACCGGTATTCGTGGAGTGGGGTGACTGTTGTAATGGAGGAAACAATACTGAGGCGTATGGCTCGGCAGCGGTTGCCTCATACAACTTAAACTACAGTGACGTCACGCTGCGTCTCTCTTGTTTTTCCGTCTCTAGTACAGTTCCTGAATTTAGTGCAATATAAAGGTGAAATTTTCATTCAGAATATAAGAATTTATTGGAATATTATTCTTGTTTTATTATATTAAAAATTGCAAATAATGTCCAACATTTTTCTGTGGACCACCAAGAATTTCTCTTGGACCACCAGTGGTCCTTGGACTACTGGTTGGTGACCACTGCTTTAGAGAACCATACTGGGGCTAGAAACCAGTGTCATGGAAGTAAAGGATGCCCTGGTTCAGTGGTCATTTGGATTAAAACAACCCTCATGGTTGGTGAGCAGTAAGAATAAATAATGGCGGAACTCCACAGATTAGTGGAAGGAGAAATATTGTCCCATTGTTGGTGTAAATGAAAGGGATAGTACCCCATCATTGGTGTGAGTAAAATAATTTGTGTTCCAAGGGTCAGTTAAAAGCAAAGGTGTAACATCTACCACCCATTTGGTGGATGTTCCACTACGTTGATAGTAAACAAAGCTTTTTATACTTCTAAAAAATACTTTTTCGTGTTGTCTTTGTCTGTTTTGAAAATATAGTATGTCCCCAACATTTTTGGAGACTATAAAACTTCTTATAAAAACAACATCCCCAAGCAAGGGGGTGAAAATATATAGAAGTATAGTAGGTCATCACCCTACTCACCCTTCTCTTTCCTCCTGTCAACATGTTCATTGCCATCACACGTGTGTGGCAGAGCGTGATTGGGTCAGAATGTTGCCCCTTTTCCTAACTTAAGTGATGCTATACACAAGATTAGAGGAAGTAGATGCCATGAAAAAAACAGGTTCCTAACATATAAAATTGAAAGAAGACTTTTAAAAACATAATAACTACAAAAATCATAGAATTCCTTTACCTTTTTTTTGTTGCCAGTTCTTTTTTTTTTTATTTGAATATATATTTACATAGTGGGGATCTTTGAAATAAGTCCCATTCCCTTTTCCTTCAAGTCCACAAGCAGGCAAATGGGAATATCTCAGGAATTAGGCTCCACACAGACAAAGTAAAGGTATGCAGTTAACCATGTTCAGATGAGAATAACAAATACCTTTATATATCCCTGGGAAGCCCCATTCCTCATATTTCCTCATTCTTTTGTAGACAAACAGGAATTGAGATTATCCCAGGAATGGGACTTCATGTGCTTTACTGGAGAACCCAAACAAGAGCGACAACAAATATTATATTTTCCTTCTGGTTTAAACTTGCATCTTGAGTGATAGCTGAAGCCATCATCTGATGATAAATGAAATTTGACGAGGTTGTGATAATTGTTTTAATTGTTTGAGTGTAACCAAAGCCAAAATGTGTGCTTTAGGAAGTAAAGGTCATTTTTATTTTATTAATAAAGTGTGCTTTTTTTAAACATGGTGGATAAAAGTGTAAGATAAGCAGTCTTTCTAGCCCACAATGAGGGACTTCTGTTTAAAAACCAAATAAAGCTAATCACAAGCACTTGTTTTATTTCTGAGTCTGGTGTCTTGTCCATTAACCACCATTCCTGCTTCCTTAGATTGTTGTATCTGTGCTCAATTGTTGTTTATTAGTTCATTTTGTAAACAGAGGACATCATCTGCAGATGGTATAAAACTATATTTAGAAAAAACTTACTCCAGCCAAAATGTTTTGTTGCCTGGTTTTGGGTAGGATGGGAAGGGTTAGCATTGCAGGGTAAAGATTCCTTATTCAGTGAGATTTAGGGTCAGTCTTTGGGGACAGTGAGGGGAAATCTAACATTCTGCTGTAATTTATGGAGCAAACATATGGGGGGCGGGGGGTTCTTGCAGTGTGCATTGGTATCAGATAAATGTGGAATTTCTACTCGCTTTGGATTAGGACAACTTCCTGATACCTCCCTAATGTCCCCATAAAATAAGCATATCTGCTTGATCTAATTTTTTTGAACCCCTCTAGTGTTATTCCCAAATGTGACTCGAGGTTGATTTTACTTGCAAAAAGCGGTAATCCCAAGTCACACTCGGGGTCGCTAAGAAACCTCACTTACCTTGTTCCTTTGGCGTCCTCCAGCCTCCTGCTCGTTCGTCCAGGTCCGCGAGCGGTGTCCTCTCTCGGTCTTCTCCCGGCGACTGCAGAGACATTCTCTGGGGTTTACCGGTGAGGTTGGTGCATGTGTTGGTGCGGACCGGAGGGGCGGCAGGAAATTCAAATAATTTTGTATTGGATTCAATAAAAAAATAACTGTATTGAGTCTAATACAAAGAATATTATATTCTTCTTAATATTAAGAATATTATATATATGATACTGTACAGTTATATTACAGGTTTCACTATTTTTATGCACCCTTTTAACAGATTTTTGTTTTGGACATATTTCGGTGAGTTATGCCTAAGAATTATAAGCCTACAATGTAAAATAAATTTCCATGCAAAAAAATTGTAACACTTTTTGCATAGAAATACGGACATAATTTGAAAGCTAGGGGGGTTAAATTCATAGACCCTTTTAATAGTGAAGTTATTCCCACGTATGCACACGGGAGTTCATTCAGTCAGAACTCCCATTTAGACACTGGTATATCCCAGCATCCTCTACTTATCTGTGCATGTACAGCTTAGTGTACTAGGAAAAGAATAAGAACAGGAAGGTAACCATGTTTTATAAAAATCCTGCCTGTTTTTAGTTTTGGAATGTGGAAGTATAGTTTCACTTTAAAAGATAACATACCTTATACTAAACGTTGGTTTCCACTGCTCAGTTTGCTATACTGACCATCATTCTATTAGTATGCAAGTATGCAGTATTTAAGGTGACCCTGTTACCAAAAAAGGCTGATTTAAGAAGTTTAATACTTTTCTGTCATATTTTTGTTGTTGTGGTGTATTGGTAAGTGTGGCCCCCACTTGGCACTATAGTCCCCTTTGATGAGACACATCAGGGGAACCACATTGCTCTGCAAAGGACCAGGGATCTAAAACACTTTGAAGTATTAGATACAAGTGTGATGCCAAATTTGTCAAAAGAAACAAAATGTGATTCTTTTCCTGCCAGGAAGGTTGTTTTTTTTTTTTTATTTTGCCAACTTATTGTGCAGTAATGTACAATAATTAGAGGCTGCAGATGACAACCCTGCATAGTTTTAAATACATCCAATGAAGGAGAAAAGAGCCCTAGCCAACTGAGCATACAATCTAACATGGGCTCATGGTATAAATATTGGTAGGAGAAACGGAACTGTGGCTAATGGTTAAGACAGGGTTAAGGGTTTATATAGAAAAACAAATTGGTATCCTCCACCAGGTAATTACCACAAATATATGCCTCATCCCCAAGCAGCATTTACAACAAATTCAATTAGAACAAAAAAAGAGCAGGCTTTTTGAGGACACACATTCAATGTCTTATGGGTGGCTTCAAAAAGTCCTGTGTTTTTGTTCTAATAAATTTGTTGTTAGGAGATGGTTACGAAAGATGGGTAGATGAGTTTGGAGAGGAAGTTTTGAGGGCTTGTATAAATGTGGTTGAAATAGGAGTAAGCCTAATAGGGCAAGATGTTAATTCTAGAGAAAGGAGGCAGCTTTCTAGAAGTCTTGGAGTCGTCTGTGTGAAGAGGTTATGAGTCAAGAGGCCATTAGTAGGTAGTTGAAGCTGCGGAGAGGGTGGTAAGGGATGTATTTATGTGTAAAGTTGGTCATGTAAGTTGGACAGGTGTTTATTCTAATAAATAATAATCCCAATATATAGTATCTTGATTTTTTTTAACAAAGTTGAAATAAATTTTGTTTATTTTCTTCAGTGATTAGCTTGTCATTTCTTTTTGTTAGGAAGGCTTAGACCTTGTCTTTTTGTTACTAATATAAAGTAAAGTTTATAAACTATAAAAATATATAATTTTATGCTGCTCAACTAGTAACAACTAGCCACTAAAGGCAAAACACAGACAGTGTTGTAATCTTGTTCTTTGCTCTCAGCATATCTAAGAACTTGACTGTATGTGCTGCAAGCATAGATCATCATCAGAGGTATTTGGCTCTGTGAAAGGGATCATGAACAGGAGATCATGGTAACTGACTGCAGGCTCCACCTAACAGCCTGTCAGTTTATATTCAGCATATTAGCACCTATAGTAATGTTATGTGTCTTCATATTGGCCTGTGACAGAGTACCTAAAATATATTTCACATTCAGTTGGATTAATCCTATGGGGGATTTCACTTTACCTCCTACTTCAGCATCAACTGTAGAATATTGGATTGCCATCACCTTCTGTTCCAGTAATTATGGTTTAATACAAACAGAGAGAGTGAATCTCCCAAGTGGGGAACAAAGATAGCAATGAACACCTGAATATGTGGGAGTTTTTAATTCTCCAAATAATTAACACTTTGCAAATTACATAAATGTAAAAATGGGAATATAGATTGTATGAAAAATACCTAACTTTCAAAGATAATATTATTTAGAGACCTTTTAAAATAGGTAAAGGGTACCACAATTTTATAATATAAAATGTATATATACAACTTTATATAATTTACCAAAAAAATATGTTTACTAATATATATTATTGTAGGAAATGGGCACATTTATTAAAACATATAATTAGTAAAAAAAACTAAATAAAATAAAAATATTTTAGAACATTTTGTATTAAAAGCACACATGAATTTGCATCTTGTATCCAATGTATTTTTCCTTTAAAGATACCCCCAAGATAAAGCCATACAAGAGAATTTTGGTTTTGGTTTTACCAGTGTTTTTTTTTTTTTTTAAATTCCAAAGTTTTGTCCAATTTTCGTTCAACAAATCTTCTCGACTCCTTTCCTTGGTGTTAGTATCTATGGTTGAATGTCATCCGATGGAGGACTGAGGATACATTATAAATTATTAGAGCTTCTGAGTTTAGAATGTATGCAGAGTAAAGGTCTCCCCCATCCTCCAGACACTGTCCGTCTCCCCCCATCGTCCTCCAGATACGGTGCCAGACCTTTTTCCCAGAGAGCACTCCATACAGAGGTATGTGAGGAGAAGAGAGTAAGGAAAGCTTTAATGAGGGCTTTAGAGTTGTAATTCTCCTTTACCTTTTCCGCAGTCCAACCGGCATGTATCACTGCACCTGCGCAGAATTCACCGTGAATTTTCACGGTGGTGAAAACCACCGTGAGCAGAATTCTCTGAATCACTGTGTCAGCGGGAAATTGTCAGTTACATTCAAATAACCGACCCTCATCAAATGTTGTCACAAGTCACGCCGCTCAAGCTGCACTTGATGACACTTCCCAAGCACAGGCTGCTCAGCCACGGTGTGTTCAGTGAGGAAAAAAGCTCTGGTTTTAACAATATGGTCACAGTTGAAAAAAATCAACAATTCACTGGTAGATTGCGAATATGGGTTTGTTCTCTTTTAATCACTCATGAGATGTCTGACTTCAAAAGCATCGTGGAAATAGAAGGTTTAAAAATGGTACAGCAACACACAATAAACCTATTCAAACTGGATTTAGTGGAAGGTGACTAAGAATTCTAACTGTCACCTGCAAGATTCTATCTTGCCATTGAGATAAAGGTTCTATAGTGGTGGGACCCTTTAAAATAATAGCGGGTTTCTCAAACCTTTAAAGAGGATATTTGTATCCCTTCTTCAATAAAATATACTTACCTGCCTGCCTGCAATTGTAATGATCAGGGGTCAGGCTCAGAGAGGCTGAAACAGCAAGCAAACAGGCGGAAGCAGTTCAGGATCAATGCACAAGCAGCGGTAGAAGATAAGGAGCAAACACAAACTTAGTCAAAGCACAAGCCGAGGTCGGTAGCCAATGGTGTAAGTTGGAGACGGAGTGCGAGGAAGAGTAGTCGTTTAAACAGCAGCCAAGGGTCGGTACACAGGTAACAGTTTGGAAAGCGCAATGTAACAATAGCAGTTAGGAAGTTCATGGAAGGGGCCAGGAAGAATAGGAAGTTCATAGGAGGGGCCAGGAGTTCAAGGGTTAGTAAGATAATAAGTATCAGGGTAACTTTGTCCAAGGAATCCAACAGAGTGCAAAAGGCAAACCCTCAAGTGGCACAGTAGACAGAGCTGCAGCCAGACACCGAAGCATCCCTGGGTTCGGATCCTGACAGCAATCTTCTAAGTGCATGTGCAGCTCAATGCAGGAAGCCATGTCACGTCAGGTATCCTGGCATCCCCTGGAGATTCCAGGACTGAATGAGCAGGTGCATGTTGATGAAGATGACTGAAGATTGACAATCCGGATTGGGAGCAAAAGAAGAGGGCACTGCTCGTGACACAGCAGGAACAGCAATCTGGTTAGGGTTTTTTATTGCAGAAGGCGCCTCACCTGACCCTTCTGCAATGAAGCACCTGTCCGATCGCAATTTTTGAAGTAGTCCTCATCAGAAGCCCTGTGACAACACAAGAGAAAAAATGAGGTATCCGTGATAGAGCACCCTTTAACAGTGACAGGATCACCACTTTTTACTTTAATGACTCCTGAAATATTAATATTGTGCACATGGGAAAATGCTGCAAGGCAAAATGAGTAATCTTGAACTGGGTAAAAATAATCATATGTCATTTAAAAAGAACAAACTATGCTGGACACATCATCCACAAATATAAAATAAATTGGTCAGTGCTAGTGATGCATATATTTTATTTTTCATGCTGCAAGCGGTAAAGATGAACTTTGAATATGATTCCCCTTGGTCAGACACTGAAATAGTAATAGACATCTCACATTGCTTACATGAATGTTAATTTAATCTGTGCATTTTTTTCATTACATACCTAGAAAATGTAGTTAATCTTGCCCAGGGAAACATTTCTAATGACTTTGCACTCATGTATTTGACACCTGTATGCAGCTTGGCAGGTAAAGGATGAGATTGAGTGGCAGTAGCCCAGGGAAATAGACTAAATATCAGCTGTTCATTCTTATCACCCCTTCCAAAGTCAAACTAATAGTTCAGAAGATGTAAAATATTGGGTAGGTATGTCTGCTTTGTGTTAATTCATTTTAATTTAAAGCTAAACTTAAGGGACATATAAATGGCACAAATTGTTGCAGCTCTTTATTCATTAACATATCAAAAGTTAAACTTTTAAAGGTAGAGATATAAAATGTTTGGATAGAGTACAGAAGTATCATTAACAATATAACTCATTTTCAGCTTTCATGTTATTATCGCAAATAATTATCACAACTTAGTTAGTTAGAGCCTAGTGTCTGCAGGAAATCTATGCTTCCTATAGGATCTAGAATAGGATTCAAGCTGTGTTTTTCCTGTTCTTGTCTAAAAAATTAATTTAATTATCTGATTGGTAAAGGCAGCTAAACTAAACATTTAGGACCCATTTAGTCCAATGTGCTGTGAGAATGTTCAAATGAGCATAACCACAAACACATAATGCAGGTTTGTTCATTGCCATTATTTCCTAAAGGTACCCCAATGCATCCATTTACCACACATGTAGTGCAATGGTTGGCATTGCCTCCACTTTTTTGTGTGGCTGTTAGGCAGTTCATTATTGCAACACACACAGTAATTCACTTGCATTTTTGCAGAGTATAGGTCTAAATGGGCCCTTAATGGTCTGCATTGCCCCTGATATGCAACCAGATTTTTGTGTTTCTTGCCTTGGAAACATGATAGAATCTGATTGGCTTCTCTATATTGTTACACATGTAAATCCAGTTTTTGACACTTAGATAACTGAAGCTTTAACATAAAAATATTCCTCCTCTAGCATTTCTAGTGATCTAGCTTCAGGAAAATATGCTGTCAGAGAATTCTGCCATAGCAATGTAGGTCAGGGGATGCCAGTTTCTTGATACGGATAAACAGGATTATGCTATTTGCCATCAGATTAAGTCCGGAAATGTTGACAGCACACAAGTTGTAAGAGCACGATGCTGGTAAACTATACATATTTTATCTTATCATCACAATCTACACAATAGATTACCTGTATTGTGACTTTTATTATATTTAGTAATGTAAACATTGCAGTGTGCAACATGTGACAATCAGTTGATAATGATTTGGATGATCCAAACACTAAATTCATGACTCTAAAATAGATGTAAACCCCACCTAGATGAGATTTAAAGGCACTGGTAAAAGTAACACTATTATTTATTTATAGCATATATAATTTTTGTTATAAAAAATTTAAACATGTTTAAATGGTGGTTCTGCTCAGCAGCTTGCATACTTCCTAAAGAACCTGTGTCTAAATATTTTAGGGAGGGCGGCAGACCCTACTGAACTGCACCCATTCATTTTTTTTTACATCTAACATGTCACCTGTAGCCAGGGTTCAGAGTATGAGAGTGTTTAGGGAGAAGTGATGATGTTGTGGGCAGGAATAATAAGTATGTTGCTTAGTTACTAAGTTAAAAAAAAAAAAAAATTATATCCATACCCTGGGCTGGATGGGCCCACCCATATGTTTTAGGGCTCCCGGAAATGGTTTGTATTTTCTGACTTTTCTGTTTGGTATGGAAAGCTGGATTGTTAGGGTCTTTGAGTGTGACCAGGGAAAAAGAGTGAGAGGGTTTCTCTGGTCCACCGGACTCATGAAGTCAGGTGAAGCACAGGTGTGCCATTTAATCAGGCAGCGTTATGCTGTCAGGTGCTCAGTGTGTTCTCAAAGCTGGGAGGTAATAGAGCTCCACAAGACTATATGTGAGTTTTTGCTATAATATATGAAAGGTGTCTGTATTAATGATTTGTTTTAGTCAGTCAGGGAATTGAGTAAGCCAGTTAGTTGCTTAGCCATGCCACCATTGTTTTGTTGTTGCATTTGCTGCAAAAAAGATACAGGCCGGAGCCTGTGTGAAATTTTACCTAGAAGCCTGCTCATGTCTCATGTTTTGACCACTCTGACACCCCTTGTTACGGGCAGTCCCACAAAATATAGATTTTCCATGCAAAAAGCGGTAATCCCGAGTCACACTCGGGGTCACTAAAAATCAATAAAAAACCCACTTACCTTGTTTCTTTGGCATCCCCCGGCATCCTTCTTGTCCCTGCAGGTCCTCCCGTGGCATCCTCCTTCTTTAATCTTCTCCCTGCGTGTGCAGAGACGTTTTCCGGGGTTTCCCGGTGACTTCAGTGCATGCGTCGGTTCATGCGGGAGGCGCGGTGGGAAATTCAAATGATTTTGTATTTGTATCCAATACCCAAAGAAATGTTTATATTATATATAAATAATTATATGCTATAATTTTTTTAACAGATTTTTGTGTTTTTTTTATTTAAAGTTTATTAATAAATTTAAAAAATATTGGACATATTTCGGTGAGTTATGTCTAAGAATTATAAACCCACAATGTAAAATAAATTTCCATGCAAAAAAACGCTTTTTGCATGAAAATACGGACAGAATTAGAACGCTAGGGGGGTTAAATATCTCATGGTTGCTGGTGCAAGGCAGACTGGTCTCAATATTTTAGAAAAAAATGATCTGCTGGGATTTTCACACACAACCATCTTTAGAGTTTTACAGAAAATAGTCTAAAAAGGTGAAAATATCCAGTGAGTGGCTGGGTGAAAATGCCTTGATAATGCCAAAAGTTGGAGGAGAATGGCCAGATTGGTTCAAGTTGGTGTAAAGGCAAAAGTAACTCAAATAACCGTTTTATGCAGAAGAGCATCTATGAATTCACAACATGGTAAACCTGGAAGCAGAAGGGGTGCAGCAAGGCCACACTCATGGAATTTTGAACCATTGTAGTTCATTTGAGGCTGTGATAGTAAATTTTTAAATAAAACGTTTTTATTTTCATTACACACCATATTTTAGACCCAGTGGGCCTGATTTATTAAAGATCCCCAAGGCTGGAGAGGATACATTTAATCAGTGAATCTGGGTGATCCAGCAAACCTGAAGTGGGTCAGGTCCAAGTTTCTGAAAATTTGCTAGCAAATAGCAAATTACTTTAAAGAAATCCATTCCAGGTTTGCTGAACCCCTCAGCTTCACTGATGTGATATCGGTATGGGTCGGATACGCAAAGTGAGCCCAAGTCGGGGGATTGTGGAGATAGGACAGGGGGAACCAAGGAAGGCTAAAGGAATAGGCAAAGTAGGTGGGAAGCAGGAGGGGCGTAGAAGAAAAAAATGGGGTGAGCAGGGTGTTGTGCTTCGGTCCAAGAGTCTGTCTTAGTGTCTGTTATGATGCTGGTTAATTTCTCGTTGATCATGAAGACATTTAGTCTAGATTCAACCTCCCCAAACGCTACATGGTAGGCCCTCCAGGCCTTGCTGATTGCTTGCTGGGCTGCTAGGAAAACGAAGGCTGCCAGTTTCCTGGAGGCCTGAGGTAGCACAAAGGTGTATGAGAGCCTGCCAGGAGTGAGGGATTTGGGTTACTTTAAACAGGTCACATCAAACATTTTGCTCATTCATGTATTTAGTAGCGATAGGTAGTTCCCCAGTCTTTGCTGGATTTGTGTTCTCAATGCCTGCACCAAGTTTGAATGAAGCTTGTATTTCATATTTTTAGGCAGTCACACAGGGTACATTTTTGTTTTATTTGGACATTCTTTTCCACTTCAATATCCGTTCTGCATGAGTGTTTTAATGAGTGCATTTGCTCAAGGCTTTATAGAGCTTGTTCATCCAGGCAGAATCACTGCTGGCCTATCAGAGCTCATCTGGCGAGGGACACAGATGCTGTGACATACATATGAACTGACAGATCAGAGGACACGGAAAACATTCAACCACTAGGATTGGTAGAATGGGGGGGGAAGATATACAATCATAACAGCTCAGAACCAGGAAATATTGCACACCTTATTCTAACACTGATCTGGTTGTTGTTAATGTAATGCCATTCACCAGCAGGCATCTTTCTCGTAAAATATTTTTAGCTACTGAATCTATCACACCAATATTCTACTGAGCATTTATTAACTGTAAATGGGGAAAATATGTTTTTACCTTTTTAGTCCTCCTGGTAAGTGGCAAGCATTTAGAGTATTCGCTAAATCATGCTTCTGTGTGTGTGTGTGTGTGTGTTTTTTTTTTTTGTGTGTAAAAATGCATTGGAATGTCAAATAAAGCCACCCTGATTTACACATAATGTAAAATTGAACCAGCAGGCAGACCTCAGATCAGATCAGGAGTTCTACCAATATGTGAGGTAGGTAGGTGGATGAGGTCCATTTAGTGGCTCTGTCATTTTATTCCCCCAAGCCCCCTGTCTAAAAATGAAGAAACAACACAAAATCCTGTTTGCAAAATTGCTTTGATCTGTTGTCCAAAATTGAGCAGCACTAGTGAACCCATTGATATCAGCTTGCCTTATCTCACTTTTTTGCCAGGATTAGTATGGAAGTTTATAGGCTAAAACTTACAAACTTCTTCCCAAATATGTAATTCTTGAAGCTCTGAACCTTTGGCTCAGGAAGGGTTTACTTGCAGGGCTGTTGTTACGGCATTCTCAATCATTTACAGCAAAGCTTATCGAAAGCTGTCAGGAACAATGAGGCATGTGCATAAATGTAATAAATGTTAACATTTCAGGTGACATTCTGATGACTGTAAAGACAGCATGAAAAAAAGAAACCATTAGTTTAAAACAGCTAAATTCATTGCAAGTGAATATAAAAGGTGTACAAAGTAGAAAAGCCTGTCCCCTGCAAGAAAAAGGCCCTTGCTCTCTGTCTGGAGACATCAGCCATTCAATCCTTCTACTGAGAAGCAGCAGAACGCTTCTTATTTGCTAAATGGAGAAAATACTGCTTGTACAAAAAGTGAGCAAGGGTCACAATTTTTGTTTTAATACTGATGAAATGTATTTAGTTGATATAAGCTAAAATTTCAAGTTGGCATTAAGTACGATTTTTAGTGTTCATGGAGATTTTTAGTGGGGAAAAAAGCTCATTAATCTATCTCCTCCTTCTTGCTTGTTTACAATCATAAAATGTAGAACCCAAATAATAATGAATTTTTCTGTTCTTTATGCTATTTAAGGCATGGCCTTCCCTGTTGATATTTTGGATAACTGCAGTCATGATGAACTGGAAAATTTGTCAGAAGATTATTTGTCATACTTAAGATGTGCTGATCCTGATAACCCGGAGTACTTCAGCCTGCGAGATGGAAGAGAGGTAATCATTTTTGAATAGCGAATTTCACACAGCAGAGTTTCTGCAGTCTGTATAAAAAGAATGAACCTAATAGCACATTGGGTATCTGAAACTGAAATAGAAACTTAACATATGTTATGTTACTTCAGTCTTGGTAGGCTTTGTGCATGAGCATTCAGTTACAAAGACCAGTCACTGCTGCTCCTTTTCTTTCTGTTGGATGACTGGTCTGGTATTTGCTCTCTTCTTGTAATCTTCTGCACACATCCTGTATGTGCAGTAATTGTACAATTGCAGCAAGGCATAACCACACAGCACTAATATTTGGTTCAATACTTTCATGTAATAAGTTTTTTTTTTTCTTTCCAGGTGCCAATTATTCTCTCCACAGTAGGGTATGTTCCTCTCTATGGAGGAGATTATACACAAAAACTCTTGGCTCTGTTTGCACCTGAGGATACACTGACAGGTAGGATAATAAACTAGCAGATCTACAATGATAAGCTTAACTTTACCATCCTATTGTGTGTTACTTGCCCCACCTCCTAGATTGTAAGCTCTTCAGAGCAGGGTCCTCTCCTCCTGTGCCACTGTCTGTATTTGTCTGTCATTTGCAACCCCTATTTAATGTACAGCGCTGCATAATATGTTGCTGCTATATAAATCCTGTTTAATAATAAATAAAAAAAAAATCTTGATATCACAAGAGAATCACAGTATGGTTACTCATCTGTATGAAACCCCCCACCAAGAGCCTTTTCCCTTTCCCCCATCTAAGTGCCTCATCCTCCTTGCAACATGTTTTTTTGTTTCTTTGTTATATTCCTGATGTACTCATCCTTCCCCCCTATTGTTTGTACTTTTCCTTTGTCTGCTCAATAAAAACATTAAAATATTAAATAGAGGATCTAGTTAAAAATGTATTCAAATGTTTTTAGTTAATAATATGGTATTGTATTAAGTGGCTTAGCTTATTTCTTCTGAAGAGTTGAAATAATATGTTCTAGATCTTTTTTTTAAATTTGACCTTTTCTATTGACAGCTTGCTATATCATAATAAAGGAGTCTTGCTGTTTTGTTTGGTATTAATAGATTCTTTAGGCAGTTCTACTGAAGATGAGATGGATATTTTGGCCCTGGAATTTAAATGCATGGATCACTGTAATTCCTATGATTGGACCTAATCCACAGTTCAGATGTAACTGTAGTTTAGGGTTTTTATGGAGGTGAAGGAGTAAGGTTGGGTACACACGTGCAATAACTGTTGTTGGAAAGGATCTTTCGCCTTTCTTTCCACTGGCAAAAGAGTGCACTATGCATGAGCGAGTGTTGTCTCATCAGAGTGACACCCCGCTGCGCTCTCTTCCTTCATTTTCATTATGATTGTTCCTTGTTTTGTCGTTTGTGGATCCGCCAGGATGGTCGGAATGATGGAAACGTACACACTCCAGATTCATGTCCGATATCAGCCCTGAGGCGATTATCAGATGAGAATTATCTGACTTGTGTACATTCGCATCATTCCGACGACCATCCTGGCAGATCCACGGACAACAAACAAGGAACGATCATAATGAAAACAGGAGGGATCTGTCTTTATAATTCTGCTGAGCAGTAAGAAGCAAGGGTTCAGAAAAAACTCCTGTAAAATTGGTAATTTTTTTGAAGATGTGTACAAATAAAATGGCAGGCTATTTTTTAATATTATTATTATTATTATTATTAATAATAATAATAATAATAATAATAATTATTATTATTATTATCATTACTAACTGTGTTAAGTGAATGCAAGACTTTGCCAGTTTACAACTTCTGTTTTCTAACTTTTACTATTCTTCTATAGCTGTGGCTCTGTATCTTGCTCATCATTGGTGGACAATCGAGGATACAGTTAGGACCTCCAAACCATCTCGGGATGGCCTGCAGCAGGTAAAGGCTTGAATAATGCTTAAACACCTATGGACACAGTTCCTTGGCTGGAAAAAGTTCCATGTAACCAATTGTTCTTGGAATTCAATGGAAAATATAAGTGGATGGGATGGAAATTGTGGCTCAAATACATAAATTTGGTGCTGGAAAAAGAAAAATATGTTAACATAAAAACTAATTCAGTTAAATAAGCACAAGTCAAAACCCCTACCTCTCTCCCTCAACAAAACTCACATTAAATTAGGAATGTGATTATTCATTTAATTGATATTTCTGCTGCACCAACAAAAGGCCCACATTATATTATCTGTTTGATGCTGTATTTTGGGTTTAATGTAGATTCTGTGTGGATACTTCAGAATAATATCATGAAGCAAGGTGTTCTCTCTATAATCTCCATACATTTTGTGTTTTAAAATTGGGAACCATCACCTTTCCACATTCACTATCTTTGTTTTTCAGGTGAGTGGCAATGAAATAAACAAATAATTGAATAAACAAACAATAAATTGAAACATTATCCAAAAAATATGAAAAACACTCGTCAAACTTCACAATGTGGTGTGTAAACTGACTCAAAAGACATAGCATACTTGCTGGATGGAATATTAATTCCTTTTCACAATTTTTGGCAGTCTTGAAGAAAGGCAAACAGCATTTTTTAGGTTATTTATGTCCGAGGTAGGCAATTCATTAAAATTCCTACTTAAATCAAAACAAACTAATGAAAAATGCTATAGGTATTTTGAACACATTCCCATTGACTTCCATTCTAACATAAATGTGAGTCAGAAGCAGGTAAAAAGCGCAGGTGTTGTTTCTGAATCCAGACAATCACAACACCTGAACATCAGTATGAATGGTCCATTACAATGTATATCACACCTCGGCATTGTCTGGTTGCTCAGAAAAAAATTCCAGCATTGTGAACAATTTTATCGTTAGCACAGCAATATTTCTAGTCTGCGTTCGCACATAACTGCATTTTTAACAAATAAATAGGTGAATTTTTTTTTTAAATAGAGAATGCTGCACCTTGAAATGGAAAATATTTTGCACTGATTCTTTGTTAAATCCTTGCAGGAGATGAAGTATAATATCTAGCATGTTTGTCTCTTCTCTATGCAGGTCCGGACTCTTGGAGAAAGAGTAGTTCTTTATGTACTAAACCGAATTATTTATAGAAAGAAAGAGATGGAGCGGGACGAGGTCCCTTTTCTCTGTCACAGCAGCTCAGATTATGCCAAAATTCTGTGGAGGGAGGGGGAAGCAATTGGATTTTATTCTGTCAAGCCTGCAGGTCAGTTGTTTTTTATGCGTTCTTCAACAAAAGTTATTTTTAAAATTCCTGAGTAGTAGAATTGCTTTAAAGCTGCTAGTTAAGGGGCTACTCAGCAAAATATATAAAGCTCACCATATAAATTGCAGTCTGGTTGTAAAATTCCACTAATTAATAATTAGTAATTAATGTGTATCCAGTCCAGTCTAGTTGTTAGATTGTACAGTCAGACTGTAAAGTGTGTGGTCAGCTGTAGGATACTGTTACCTGCCAAAGGTGTTTTTGCTTTTGATCTTCAAGTTTTACATTCTGAGATATATACAGTTTAATTGCAGCCTGGAGTCCAGGTCATTTCTCTAATACCAATTACGTACTGTTCCTGCTGCTTCTTTCTTTTCCAGTTTTAAGCTTTCCTTAACAGAGATTGTATAGGGCTGAAAGCAAATACCTACATAACTTGCATTTAAAAAAAACATTGAGAAATGCATTATTAAATATAGAAAACTTTGCACAAATGTAAAAAGTAACTTAGAAAATTGGTGGTAGAAAAGGTGGCCACATAACGGTCCGGTTTATTCATTTTTTTCTTTAAATGTATATTATAGTTCTACTTTGTGATAATTTTAGTAGAAGGACAACTTAGACTTCCTTACCTTTTCCTAGCTTCTTGATAATTGCACATTGGATCTGATTTATTAAAGCTCTCCAAAACTATAATGCTCCCAGGCTTGGGAAGATAGACTATCATAGGAAAACCTGGGTGACCCAGCAAACCTGGAATAATTCTGGTCCAGGATTGAAAACATTTGTCAGCTAATGATTTTTAAGAAATCTCCTCTAGGTTTGCTAGATCACCCAGATTCTCCCATGATAATTTTTTTCAGCCTTAGTGCACTGTAATAAATCATTCCTATTGTGCAAAAAGTCTTTAGCTCTATCAGGTATTATTGCATTCTGTTTTTTTTTTCTTACAGGAAGTATATGTCACATGTATCTTACTCAAAGGTACACGCTTCCAGTCCTGAACACCATGTTTGTTAGGAAGCGATTCCAAGGTGAAAATTTTGCTTTGCAAATGCTGGAAGATTATGTGGACTCCTTTACAGAAGAAACACTTGGCCTGAGGTATCCCCTATCACCTACAGTGCATGCAGGTATGTAGGTGTCCTTTAGCCACAGTGAATCTAGTTCTTAAAATATTCATGTCTATCTGAATAGCTTTGGACCTTATGTTCATTTTTTATTACAGCTTTACAAAATGAATCTATTCATTATAAAAACAGAACATGTTACCTGGTGGAGAAGTTTTAGAGGGAATTAAAGTGTATGATTCTGTATGAGGTGTCCCTTTATACCAATTTCTACTTAAAGTCCCTCTCTGGGGGGAAATAACTCATCCCATAGACTTTTTTCCTTAACTTCAGGTCCCTTTCTAGTGCCATTTCCTGGATATGGGGTTGTTGCCCATACCAGGTGGAGTCTGAAAGTCCCCTTGTAATGATGTTTTGCTTTTCTGGAAGTTGAGAGAACCCTTCCCCTGGAGCCATGAACTGCCAAGTGTTTGCGATACACAGTGAGTGACATGGGCCCTATCATGGAAATAATATTTGACCACAAGTTTATGTGAATAAAAACCGGTATTAGATTATATTTTCAAACCAGAAGTTTGTCATTGGGGTCAAAAGGTAACTGTAGGCAGGGGTTAGATTTTTCCTGGAGTTCTGCTTTAAAGCATGCAAAATGGCATGCCAAAAATGCTTTTGCCAGGCGAAGGGTAGCAACTTGTCAGCCAACAAGCATTGTCATCCTGCAGCAGGAAGTGGTGTAACTGGCAGGATTTAAATATTGGATTGCCAAAAAAAGCTGGCATTGAAAATATCCAAATACATATAAACTAAATACCACATCAACCTAACAACTGACCCAAACATTGATGAACATGATGGTAAACCCCTTCAGTATGGTAATGGTTATTCTTTAACCTCTCAGCACCTACTCCTCTGCTTATTTCTTATATGAAATAATCTCTCAGCTTTCAGGACCCAGCACATTTTCATTAATCCCTTAGCTGCCATTTCCCAGTTTAGTGAAATTAAAAGGTTGGATTTGTATAATAGGTGCAATAAAATTGAATGAAAACAAAAAAAAAGAAACAACAGAAACAAGCTACAAGAGCTTTGAATGTGGTGCTGAATACTCCACATGGCCTGTGCTTCATGAATGGGTTGTAAAATATTGCCTGTGGTGTGTGTAACCCAGCAAGGTGTATATAAATATCTTCTCTCCATTATAAATCTGCTTATCGTTGCATTACTCATACAGATGATAGTGATCCTTTAATAAAGCAGATTACTGGAAGACAACATAACTGGCTTCCTCATCGGCCTCACTTTGTACAGATGTATTTTTTTAGTAATTCATTTTTTCTGATACATAAAGACTCTGCCTGGTCTTTATGCTGTTTAAGGTCACTGAAAGGGGTTTACACGTCTTTTAGTGTATCAAATGATTCATATGATTGTTAACTTTATGCTTGCCTAAAGCGTAACCATGTACTGGGAGATATGAGAATGATTTGGGTTTCTATGGAAACAGCCATTGTGCCCGGTGTCTGCTGAGGCCTCTGTGCTGTGTATTTTTAACCTTGTCTCAGTGGAGGGTTTTGTATCTTCCTGCTGCTATGTTATGCAGGGATGTCCTAAATATACAACAAGCCTATTTTCTTAGAATGTGTGGAAACCCTGGGAAATAATAAGTTTAGGGACAAAGTGAATGTTCCTGTATAGAACCACTGAGCTCTGTAAATTCTGTTAAGCCGGTATCTATCTTTCTGATAGTCCTATAAATAGAGTTTTTATTGCTTAGAATAAAAGCAGTGCCGGTTCTGTGCATTTAAGGGTTTAACATCTTTAGTGTTTGCTAACCCAGTAGACTTTAATTATTGCAGTAGGTGGATTTTGTATTATAAAAGTAGTGCCTACTTCCTGTCCTCACCATTTAATATACACTGATTAGCCCAAAACTGTAGAAGCATGGATTCTACAAGATCTTTAAAGACAGACATAGGGAGGTGCAAAGTGTTCTGCTGAATGGGGGACCCAAACCCTACTCAGCCACAAGGGGCTCTTAAGCCCCAAATCAGTTTTGCCAAGGGACCCAGTGTTGACCTAATCCATCGATGCTTCGAAGATGTCTTTTGCATCCTATGTGTCCTGTTAGCAACACATCCTTAAAATCACACTGTCTCTGTTGGCCTGCCTTCCATAGTGCATTCTGCTGCTATATCTTCCACAGGTAAAGGGTTGAAATGCACTGGGCGTTCCACAAGATCTTCCAATGTGACTGATCAGACTAAGCCAACTTTTTCCATGGTCCACTTCCCGTACTTATGTGCCTGTTGAAAGAACACTTGGTGGTGCACAGAGCTAGTAAGAGTAGTCCCAAATGCAGCAAGTTGGATGCTCTGTGTATTCCGATACCATCCGGTCATGGTCAACAAGTTCTCTGGCAACCTGTGCTATATTAGCCAGATCAGACAATATTCCACCCCACACACGCATCAATAAGCTTTGGGTACCAAGTATCTTTTCTTCAATTCAATGGTTGTCCTTCTATGGGCCACTTTAGCTGTTTTGGGTATGCCCTGACCCAGGCACTTCACCATGTGGTCTTTTTTAAAGTTGCTCAGATCCTTACACCTGCCCGTTTTTCTTGCTTCCAGCATATCACATTCAGAAATTGACTATTTTCTTCTTGCCTAAAATATCCCAGCTTTTGTTAGATGCCATTGTAACAAGATAATCAATGTTATGTACTTCACCTGTCAGAGGTTTTAATGTTTTGGCTGATTGGTGCATAAGAGATCTCTGCCCAGAGTCTGCTTTGTGTAACAAGACAAACAGGGCAGCTGTTAATGTTCAACAGGACTTCACACCTGTTCCTGTTATTGTGCTGTGATCCTTTCTCCAGCAGACTGCAAAACCACTTTTCTCATTTCCTCCATTACAGTAAATAAGGGGTCTAGACAAAAGCAAAGCAAAATGCATCTCTCAGAGAAAAAGGGCCTGCATTTCAAATGCATGCTATTTACTAGTTCGATAAAATCAAATAAAAAGTAGACGTTATGATGTATCATGCCTAAGTGCTTCAAAATAAATTAAGATGTGTGACATGTGAGATACCAAAAAAAATGAATATGTTCCAATTCAAAATTCAGACATTGCATTTCAGATAATATTGAAATGGCAAGAAAAGTGGGAATCCTTTATAATGGCTCTAGCAGATCCAGGAACTCAAAAAACAAACTGCACCAAAACAGTGTCTCAGAAATGTAAGAAACCATCTGTTAGTTTAAAGATGAACTCTTATCTATAACTGAAGGCTGAAAAGGCTTATTTACCATACTGAAAATTTACTGGGAGCTCACAATGTGCATCAAAAACTTCAATAAACCATATTAAGCCTACCTTTTATAATGGCCAAAGGACACCCAGCATCATCTAGCCTGTCCCTCCCATTTTTACAAATCCTCTGCATTACTCGGGGATGTTACTCAGAGCAGTCTTCATGCCAGTGCAGTCTGCCTAGAAAGGCCCAGTCCTCAAGACCACCCACCAATTAAGAGTTATATTTACATAACTCTTTCTTCGAATCAGCACACTGCATGAAATAATGCTGAGGTCTCTCCAGCCATGATCTACCTGAATTTATTAGATTTTATATTTAGATTTATTAGAGAACCCAATGATAATGTCACTAGGTTGGCTATAAGGTATATAATAAAAACAGAAATGTTTTATTCTAAAAGAATGTTGATTGAGGAGGGAATACCCAGATAAGGCAATAGAGAATAATAACTATTTTTTTAATCCCTTTTGCTATTCTTTCCTTTCCTGAGAAGTGTAATTAACTGTTTTTATTTTGTGACCCATCATTCTTTATTTTATAGCCTGCAAGCAATATTTACATAAATACCCCGGAGATCAAGAGCTGCTGTGGGAAGTGGAAGGCGTAGGTCACTGGTTCCAAAGAACCCTTATTTCCAATATACTCAAGAGAGAAGCACCAGGATTATCAGGTAAGTTATAAAGGCTGTGTATAATATACATATATTTAATGTCACTATGATCTTTATTATTTGCTTTATCACAGTAAATGTGAAATACAGCTCCATTGTGTTACAAAAATTATAAAAGTGTTATTATATATTGTTGTAAAATGCAGTGTATCCACAATGTCAGATAACATGTTACAAGAACAACAAAAGTTGTAAGTGAATTTAAACATGCTTGGGATGAATATTGGTCTATTGTCAGACCAAAAACAAAGCACAAAACTCAATGGACCACTTGGTAATTTTTTACCATCACACCTAACATCTGTGGAGTTGAACTGATTTTTCCATCCACCTTTGTCTAGTTCAGTGATCAAAAAATGAGTACAGTAATAACTGAAACTGTATGTATAGGTTTGGGGTCTCAACAAAGACCAGCAGATATGAGGTGTCCCAATTTAGGTTAGATTTATTGCGGTGCTGGGAAAGCAAGTAGTATACAATGATATACTCAGCAAGGTCTCTATCTAACAGCATACATCTATCTAAAATAGGTATGAAGAATTTCCCTCCCAGCTCCCAGGGGCCTCTCCTTTGCAAAGGGATCCCCTAATCTCAGTCCCAAAATGGTACATAGTCCAGCAAGAGTTAATGAGGTGGTATTGGTGCTGAACAGTTCACCTGTACCGTATTTTTCGTCGTATAAGACGCACTTTTTCTTCCCCAAAACGGGGGGGGGGGGGGG
>NC_092863.1:77583661-77614388 GCF_032062135.1 Pyxicephalus adspersus | reverse complement strand
GCGTCTTATACGCCAAAAAATACGGTATATTTTGATAAAGGACCAGCTCCTTAAAATTGGCCTCAACTGGTTCCTAAAGGTAACTTATCGGAGCAGACCAGACTTAACACTTGGGGAATGTCTCAAGGAGATTAATCTCTTTGGGATTGTAGCTTCTTTGTTGTCCAGAGCTGGACGACAAGATAAGCGCCATATATATTCTTAGCAGTTTAAGCAAAACTTTGTTAAACCAAATAAAGCAGAACTCCAGAAAAGCCATCAAAGCAGAACTCTAAACCTGACCCCAAAACTGTCATTTCAAATCATTTACCTTAGCATATAGATCAGAAATTCTGACTTCCCTTGCTGTCTGCTTGTTCTGGGTCAGTAATTTAGAAAGCATTGAGGTCAACAATAGCCAGGTAACCAGAACTAAAAGAGTGCAACATGGTTGACTCAGTGGTTAGCACTCTCACCCTTGCAGCACTAAGTCACAGGTTCGTATAGCGGCCAGCACTCTATCTGCAAGGAGTTTGTATGTTCTCTCTGTGTTTGCGGGGGTTTCCTCCGGGTACCAAAAAGCATGCAGTTAGTTTAATTGGCTTTACCTCAAATATTCTCCTTGGACTACGTTAATGACGCATGATCATGACAATAGATTGTGAGCCCCTTTGAGGGACAGTTAGTAATATGACTATGGGCCTTGTAAAGTTTTAAATGATCATTTTTATTGAAAATTTTCAGTATAATATACAAATATTATAGAAAAGAGAAAATAAAACAACCAGAAGAAAACAAATAAACAAAACAAGCAGTGCCAAAAACAACAGAAATCCCTTGACCAATATTCAAGAAGTAAAAATATTGGACAGTAGTACAGGATATCTAACACTACTAATTAAACTTGCACTGTACATTTTGGGTGCGCAAACCATGGAGACCAATATGCATGAAATTTCAGTGTTTGATCTGCATTCCCAGCAAATAGTTTCTCATACACAACTTGTAGATTAAACTTGCCTAAAATGTCTGATACATTTGGAACATCTGTTCTTTTCCAGTATGATGCTATGGTCTGTCTAGTTGCACATAAACAATGCATAACAATGGGCCTATGTTCTACAGGATATTGTTCGATACCTAGATTAAGCAAAGCCAGAAATGGGTTTGGTTGCACTATTATTCTAGTCACTTCAGATAGAAGTCGAAATATCTCTTTCCAAACACTGTGAACACCTTTACAGTACCAAAAAATATGGCTTAAAGAGCCCATTTGGCCACATAGACTCCAAAAATGTGGGGATACCCTCAAATCATATTTTGCCACAACATTTGGCGTTCTGTACCATCTAAGTAGCATCTTAAGAAAGGATTCCCACTGGGTAGTGCACCTCGTATATTTAAAGGAAGACTTAATAGCTCGTTGCTATTGTTCATCTGAAAAAGATTTGTTTATTTCAACCTCCCATTTCAAGATATGAGACATTTTGATAAACATTTGCTTGTCTTGATGTGCCTGATAAATTAAAGGGATACCTCGATTAATACAAGATCTCCAGAAAAAAAAAAAAACCCTGCTATCTGAGGATGAATATAAAGTGGCATATATGGGATATGTTTACGATAATAAAGTATCCGACATAGAGAATAAGCATCAATATGAGGCAAACTGAAATAGCCTAGTTTTTGTTGGAGTGATAAATTTGGTGGACATGATTGTAAATCTTGGAATGTTAAGAGATTCAATTGTAACCAATGTTCTTTATCAAGATCGGGAATAAAAAGCAAATACGTGTCAATAGGTATCTGAAGTTCAGTGGAAACAGTATCCGTCTGTGTCTTACCCTCCCCAGCGGTAACCCCGAGTGTGACTCCAGGTAAAAAAAAGATGCTAAAAGCAGTAACCCTGAGTCACACTCAGGGTAGCTAAATGAAAAATAATATTAAATAGAGCTTTACCTGGACTGCCGGCGCCCTTCTTCGCAATCCGCGTCCTCTCGCATCCTCTGGGTGGCATCCTCCACATCTGATGAGTCAACCGGGAGCTCCCGGTGACGTCAGTGCGTGCGGCCGTTGCGTTGGGGGAGTGGTGTAAATTTCAAATTATTTTGTATTGCATTCAATACAAAATAACTGTATTGAATTCAATACAGTGGAATTCTATGTCTAAGAGCAGTACATTGTCTTTCATGAAAATGTATTTTACAGTATATTATAATAGTATGAGTATATTTAAAAAAAATTTTTAAATATATATATATATTTCTTTTTTTTAAAAATATTTATTTAATTAATTATTTTGATATGATTTTGTGTTTCAAACTTTACTTTAAATGGGGAGAGAAAAGCTGCTTTTTTTAAGCGAAATAATAATAGGTGTAATAAATAATTTCAAAAAAGTAGGCATAGAACATAATACAGTGTGATGAGGTATATGGTCATGCCTATTCAATGTCATACATACATAGACATACATAGCCGCACCGTAGGGAGAGCACACTTACAAAGAAGCCATTCCTCCTGGCAGCCGCCCACGCCCCCTCCATCACTGTTTATTGATTGTGAAGGGCAGTGCACACTGTGCTCTATGGACAATAAAAAAAATTAATTGTGTTTCTGGTAAAATTTGTTTTTCCTTCCAGATACAGAAACTGGCAAACAAGAGCCCATCCCTCAGTGCACAGAAAAGTCCGCTGTGGAGCCTCCTGCAGACTCCGAACCTCAAAATACCCAACATTTAGAGCCTGAATTACCAGAAACTGTTCAAACAGAGGATACAGATGAAACACAGGTAGGACTATAAGATTGTATTACTCTGATGGATTTAGTGTAAATTCTGTATTGATTGATTTTACCATATTAGTATACTACATTAGTATTCAGTAGACGTCTTTCTCTGGCAGCACCATCCCCAAGTCAATCCCTTTGATTCACACTTCTTACTATTGTTTTTACCGTGTTGGCACAGAATTGATTGGGAAAAGCCTAGATCTGCTTGAGATGAGCATGACCATTTGTCTCTGGTGACAATCATCTGACATGAGACTTAAGCTACGTACACACGTCCAATAGTTCTCACCCGATAATCGTCTCAGGGCCAATATCGGACGAGAATCTGGCATGTGTACAGCGCTCATCGTCCTGGCGGATCCACGGACGATGGAGGACGAATGACCCTAATGCAAGGAAAGGGGGAAAGCGTGCAGCAGGGTGCCACTCAGTTGTTCTCCCTCTCCCCTCTCCATAGAGCAGAAAGGTGAGAAACTCGTTCATGCATCGTGCAGTCCTTTGTCATTGGAAAGGATCGTGAAAAATCCTTTCCAATGACAATAATTGCACGTGTGTATGCAGCTTTAGTCAGTTAGTCAGTTTAGTCTCCTCATGTCTGTGGGCTGCCTGATATGTAAAATAAGATCTCCAAATAATTCTTTAGGTTTTACATATTTAGACTTACTTTACTCTGTTAAGTAAATTTTTTCTATGAATTGTTATTTCCTAGTACTTGCATGTTCCCAACTATGCTATGAATTTAACAATTGGAAGTACCCCCTGGAGTACATGAACCTCTGATTGGGGAGCTGTGTGTTACAGCATTCCGCTGTGCTCTGTAATAATAAATAAATCCTATTGTGCTTTTGTTTCCCATAGAGGGGGTTTCTCTGCGTAGGAAAAATATATATATTTTTTTTTAAAAGCTACATTTTTCAGTTTTTTTTAGTTTGTGATAATATTCTTTTTAATATTGTATTATATATATTATTCATGCACATGCTTTGTAAATCTAGAATAATATCCCAGAATGTTTCTTTTCCAGGCTGAAGCAGAGGAAGATAAAAGTATTTACAATGATGATGATATTGCCTCTATTGGTAAGAAGTGACAATATTACAAACTGTTGTCAGGAATTCACACTGTCACATGTGGAAACACTGCGGCTGATTTACTAAAGAAGTAGACAATCCTTACTTACTTACTTACACACATAAATTGTGTACTAATTCACTTGAATTATCCAATTGTGTGCAAATCCAATACCTGTTTACTTGTTTATCTGCATATGATTTGATAATTGAAGTCAATGTTTGTTCTATCCTTGATTTATTCCAGGTTTGCTGGATCACCCAGTTTCACGGCTGAAAGTGTATCCTCTTCAGCCTTGGAAAGCTTTATTAAATCAGGCCATTGTGTGAAGGTTCTTAACTCTAGTAAACTGAGCTCTATGTATATTGTAGTTGATATACTGGACTATTGTTATGGTTAGATGAATTGTATAATTATAAAAATTGCATATGTGAATAACTAAGCTATGCTTTAATGAAAATAGTAGGGTGGCACCATGGCTCCAGCCTTGCAGCACTGGGGTTCTTGGATTAAATCTAACCTAGGACAGTATCTGTGTTTAGTGTGTTTATTTGTATTTCCAATGGATTTCCTCCACTCCCCCCCCCCCCAATAAAAAATGTATGTTGCTAGGCAATGGACTTCATTTCCTAATATATAAGTACTATATAATATATATAAATAATAATAATATACAAAAGTAGTTGGTAAGAAAAGTTGTTGGTCATATATGCTTATTGAACTGAAATGTGTCATCCAAGATTGTGACACATTTACATTTATTATAAACATCCACGTTATACCAGAATATACCATTAGCTGGATTTTTTTTTTCTTTCTAGTATGACTTTGGAATTTATGCTATATGTACCATGGTCACACTCTTTTGGTGTAACAGTTCTTATGTGGTAAACATAAACCTAATAATTGCATTTTGCAGAACGTGAAGAGACTCCTGTCTCTACTCGCACAAGAAGTAGCCAGCTGAAACGACCAAAGATTGGAAAGAAAGTGGAAGATGCTGAACTGGAACAAGTAGCTGTTGACATCAGAATTGATGATTCACCTAGGAAGTAATAGGAATTTTACATTTATTCAATATATTCTGGTAATAGAGTTTGGGTTGTAAAGTCAATGAAGGACAATCTGTTTAAACAATAAAGTGAACCTGATGCGGGCAGTGTGGCATGTTCACATATTATCAGGCAGTGTAACCATCCTACCGTCCTCTTTTACCACCCAGATTCACTGGCAGCACCCTCCTCCCAATTTAATGCTTTGTATACAAGGCTATGCATGCTTCTCTTCAACCTCATATTACAGTTCTAGGATCATTTAGCTGGGTGATCTGTCACTGACTGCTATACTATTGTAGTAAGGTCTTATGCTCTTCCACATCTTTTGGGTGTTGGTAGTAGCATTAAATCAAAAAGTTTGGGATACTTTCCTTTCCAACAAAAAAGTGAACCAGTAAGGCCAGGTTTCTGTCATTCGCCCATCATCAGAACAATAAAGCAACTGTTTGTTTTGTTGAAAAAAATTGTTATACTATTTATTCATACATCTACCCATTTGTGACGGTAATTTCAGGCTGAAATGTTGGGGCTGGAAATACAGAACTCTCTTTAGTGGCTGATATAGATATTTTTTATGTAATACAACAGCATGGCTAAACAAGAAAGAATATCACATCAAAAATTAGATAACAGTGTGATGATTACTGAAAATGTGTGTTCAATGAATATATACACTTTATTTCTCAGACTGTTCTGCCCCAAACTAGGCCACAATGTATTATTTTGGTATACAGGATGGAGTCTAAGGAGCAGATAGTGGAGAACTTTAAAGAGCTGATCCAGCAGCTTGCAGAAGACAAGGATGAAACTGACATGACCAGACTTCAGGAAGAGATCTCAGCTAAACCTGTGCAACACATGTTACATGACAGTCAAGACTGTCCAGAATTAAAAACACAGGAGGAGAATATTGACAATAAAGAGGTACAGTAATAAGTACCATTGTAACCCTCACTAGTGGTTGAACTTGATGGACTTATGTCTTTTTTCATTCAGACATACTATACTATACAAAGTTAATAAACCTTAAAGTGACCCTGTCAAGCACATCAAAAATCAAAAGATGAAAAATTGACCATTATACTTACCACTGGCCGATCATATCTATGATTCATGTATTATAGCACTATGGCCTTCATCAGACGTCTCCAAATTCTGCACTGCTGGGGAGGTTGGATGCCTGCAACTTTCTGCTGCAAGCAGTGGTTTCTTTCTTCGACTACTCTATCACTGCTGTGGTCTGTAGTGACATGGGTAAAGTAAGCTCCTTGTTGGATGGTGTTGGGACTTACCCATGGATAATGACTCCTCCTTATATAGTAGTGTTCAGGCTTAAGAAATGGCTGCTCAGGCCTATTTGCTGCATTATGGGAGGAGACAATATGCTAACCCATACTTGGAAGCAAGTGGGCTTTTAAGAGTCGCAGTCACTTGTCTCTTGAGTGATCCACCAGATGGCTTGTCTGACGATAAAGTAATCACTTTACAGATACAACAGTCAAAGAGATAAATATTTGTTTAATTAATAATAAAAATTGTATTGCATGGTAATGTATATAATCCTCAAATATGGACTGTTTGTTATATGCAAGGGTAAATATTTTATACCTTAAAATTTAAAATGTCAAGAACCTACCATTGCATAAAATAATTTATACAATAAAAACAAAATGCAGTTTGAGAACCATCCCCACCCAAAAAGTTATAAGGAATAGAAGAGTATGGGGTGCAAACAATAGCTAAGGGAAAACTATAGTTTAGGTAAAAATTTATATCTTGTCTGATATGGACTAGTGGGGCAATAGTGGCTGTGATGAGGTATTAAAGGTCTTGTGACTAGAAGATGAGAGTGAAAAAAGTAACCAGAATTGAAGAGTGAAGTTTGTGTGCAGGAGGAATAAAGTAAAGCTTGCTTACTTTAAACAAGTAAAAACGTATCTGAATCATCACAAAACTCTTTGTTAATAATAAATCGAAGAAAATCATTGTCTCATATAAGTAGGGTTAGCAGGATGGTATGAAGCATAGTCTGTATTATTTGGCCACTGCAAGAGATCTTGAAAGCCATTTAAAGTTTAAGGACCATTACTTCTACTTACTATCAGACCTATGTTAAATGTATTGATAAGCACAAAACTGTTGAGTTTTTTTTTATATTTTTTTATGTATAAAGAATAAAGAATTCTATTTTTTTGCACATACTATGTTAATATCTTCTTTATCCAGAAACATTTTTTTGATTGCAGGAGACAGATCTGGAGCCAGTGAATGGAGATATCACAAAGGAAGTGTATGAACCTCAGCTGGTAAATGCACAAGAAATAGCAACAGAAGCTTTGGACACGGAGTCCAATTTAGAACCCGGTGATAGTGATGGAAAATCCCTTACTACTCTGGTTTCGGTCAATATGGACTTGGAAAAATCTTTTGAAGACTCTTTTCCAGACCAGGTAATAAATATCTGTGTGCTATTAACAAGCTGATTGAAGAAAAATAACTCTTTTACTGTATGGAAATAATAAGGTCAGGGTGTTCTGTATAAAGGACAAATATCATGGTGGCTCAGTGGTTAGCACGTTTGCTTTTGCAGCGCTAGGTCCTAGGTTCGAATCTCGGCCTGAACACTATCTGCATGGAGTTTGTGTGGGTTTCCTCCCTCGTTCCAAAAACATGCAGTTAGGTTAATTGGCTCCCCCCATAACTGACCTTAGACAGGAGATAATGACATATGACTATCGTATGGACATTAGATTGTGAGCACCTTTGAGGGACAGCTAGTGACATGATTATGGACTTTGTACAGGGCTGCGTAATATGTTGGCACTATATAAATACTGTCTCCACTAGCTTACGTATTGCAAATAGTATTTATTTCTGTTATTATAAAGCAGGTGCTGTAATTGAATATTCTAGAATCTCTCCGTTTTCATCATTAAAACATATGATCGTTGCACAACTACCATTAAAACTTCACATATTATATGGTGAGCAGTTAAGAACTACTAACATTCGGGTGCTCAGCCTCTCAAGCAAAGAGAGGGCCTTCAGTACTCAGTGTAATAACTAAACATGAACTGCAGGCAAAATACAAATTACAGTTGAATCCGTTTAGGTATTTATTAGTAAAACATTAAATTCAATTTTATAAACACATCAATTTTTCCTGCTATATTACATTTAAAATTTATGCATATCAGCCCTTAGACTAGGGAAGAATCAGGCCTGTTATCAGCATTATTCAGGGCTTTGCTTTGTACATTGCTGTCTGTCAACAATTTGAACATGCTGATGAAGTGATGGACAAGCATGCATAAGAAAAGAGCTTATTTTTCCAGTTTCATCTTCTTCATTGTTTAAAAATGAGCTGGAGGTATTGCTGGACTGTAGTCGAGATAAGTGAGGTCAACATACCGTATATACATAAATAAACATTTTACTTATAACCATTTATGCCTAGTAAGGAGGACTGAATTAAGGCAAAGTAAGCATTTCACTAGACAATTATGGTGAACCCAAGCTACTAATAGTAAACCATATTGCATGGACTGTAATATGTAGAGAAGAGTGTGATCACATTCTAAATGAATAACTAATATACATACATTCATTAAAGCCTTTTATTGCAGGTGTGCTATATAAACTCACGAAAGGTATTGACCTGCTAAATGAATACAATTTATCTTAGGCTTTGTTCCCACCATAAGAATGTGTGTTGCAGTGCTTTATACCCCAACGGCCAGCCATGAAGTTGGCTCAATGGTTAGCACTCTTGTCTATGCAACACTGGGACCCAGGTTCAAATCTCAGCCAGGTCACTATCTGCATGGAGTTTGCTCGTTCTCCCTGTGTTTGGGTGGGTAATCTAGCTTCCTCCTACATTCCAAAAAAAGTGGGGATATTGGCTTTACCCATTATTGACCTTAGGCTGTGCTAATGACATATTATGACTATGTGAGCTCCTTTGGGGTACAGCTAGTGACATGGACTTGGTAAAGAACTTTTTAATATGTTGGTACCATATAAATAATGGATAATACTAATATTGTAAAAATGGTCATCAGATGATTGTTGCTGGAAATGATATTTCATGATTGTTTCTGTTTCCAATGACGTGATTGAACAAGTGCTGTGCTGTTCAAGGGAGAGGGGAGGGGGAGGACAAGTGAGCACCCTGCTGTGCTCTCCTCTATAAGACAGTTCCTGATTGGTTGTTCCTGATCATTTGTTCATGTATAAGCTGTGGTGGCTTGATTAACAATATTAAGGGACCACTATACGCAAGTCATATTTTCTACTGTTTGTCTCAAGCGAGAATCATCTGGCGTGTTAATGTAGATTTGGACTTTGAGAGTATCTATACCAAAAAACAAAAATATTTCATCTGCCTGAACTGATACTTATCTATGACATTGCAGTTATTTCTATAAAAACCACCACCCTGTATGTTAAATAGAACAGGAGAAGGGTTGGGGTTTTATATTTTTTTCTTGTTCTTGTATGTATGTATGTATGTATGGTGAATTAGTGTTTTCATGCCACATTAGTGTTTTCATGCCACATGACACAAAGTATTATTGTCAGAATCACCAGGTGAAAAAAGGTTAAAAATAGAAATCTAGCCAAGCAGACCCTAGCCAAATCTTGGTGGTCTGGCATGCCCACTGTGGCAGAAGTGGAAAAAAAAGGTAGTGTGGTATCTTATCATCGAAAATATGGTGGCTAGACTCCAGAACCATCTGCATATTTTCAGAAAGGTGTGGAATCCGTGGATTGAGCACTATATTCCTGCAGATTTTGATAGTTCTCTCCTTACCATATGTGTGGGCGAATGGTCGATTTCTCTTCACCCCATTTATTTTACTTCTGTGCCAGTGTATACAGGTAATTGGTAATTGTATGTCCACATCGAGTTATATCCGGTCCTTCCCTATCTCCCCTCTCTTCCCCCCACCTGTTTCTCTTGTCCATGTTTTTTCTTGTTTTTTTCTAGTAAGTTCCTGTACTAGGAGCATCGATAGTTATTATGCTCTAAGAGCGAATGCCTATTACCGAATTCCAACTGGGATTGGGTTTGATTGAACATATTATTTTCTCTGTTACACAGGTCCCCAGATGTTATATTATCTGCTATGTATCCCCTTGTGTCTCATTTGCCTTAGAAACTCAATTTTTCCAAATAATGGTCTTATTATGTATGTTATATAATGTGTTTTTTTTGTTTGTTAAACTGTTAGATCTGTGTGTCACGTTTTTTGTATGTGTTAACTTTTTGAAAAATTAATAAAAATTTATTGAAACAAAAAAAAAATAGACATCTAATGCAGGCTCCACAGCAAGGGGTGTGTAGTTTTGTCAAAAGGCAGTGAGAGGTGTGACACCAGCATACCTGCCCAAGTGAGTAGAACAGGAAAGTCAGGAGGACATATGCCTACAAGTTTCTATATGGGGGTCAGGTCCTTCTAATTTCTGTGCACCTGTCTAGCGCACCTTGTTCCTAATTACCTTTTCAAAGTTATAGACCAGTAGAATGCCTACATAGAGGTGGAGGAAGATTATAACAAGAAAAATAACTTGTGACTATGAAATTCTCCACAGGTCCTTAACCCAGATGATCTCGAGACCACAGCACATGAAAATGTAATAACTGCAGTGGAGCAGACCGAAATACAAGAAGAAGAATTCAAAGAGAGAAGTGTAGAGAAACCCATTGAATCATGTGTAGCAGTAGCAAATGAGGACTTAACGGATAACGGTCTACCTGGATACACAGAAAGTAATTCTGCAGAAGAGTGTGCTACATCGGATGATGCTTTGACCCTAGAGACTGCCTCTTTAGAAGAAACCACGGTCAATATCACAGCAGACACTCTTCTTCGACAAGGCCCTCTGCTTGTGGTGGAATTACAGGATGTGGCTTTCCAGCAGCAGTCTGAAGGACAGAGAAGTGTTTCTGGAGACCAATCTGAAGGGTCTGTAGAGACAGATCAGTCCGCACGTAAATCTGTCGAAAGAGGTGGGGATAGCAGCTCAGAGGAGATAGAAACAGAGATTCCTGTTATAGACAGAAGAGGAGGATTACGCAGGAAGGCCAGAGGATACAAAGGACCTGCTAAGAGAAGAGCCAAACTCTCAGCTTAGGTGATGGTGGCCTATAACCTTCATGTTACCCATGCAGTATTTGTAAAGCAGGATAACTTAGCATTTTTTAAAAAGTTCTATAAGGTTGTGCAACATAGATTTCAGACATTTGTAACTGTTCAATTTTAAAGTTTTCCGGTTGGTGTTACTTTTCTATTTGTGTTTTTTGTGTGTTTTACTGAGTTTCACAACTTTTCTTACTTCTTACACCTAGGCTTTAAGTTAGCATAAAATAGAAAAAAAAAAAGCACAAATGTTATTACATCTGGGTCTGGAAGAAATATTAATGGAAAATCTTTAAAGTTTAAAGAAAAAGTAAAGCCACTTTTGGATATATTTCAAAGTTTCTGTATTAATTCAGGCAACATTACAATCTAGAAGAACTCTTAGTGGAACTGTCTTTTGTTTGATTTTCTATATGGAGTGGGGCTGTTTTTTTTTTAACAGGAAGTTTACGTGGAGCACTGCGTGGTCTTGCCTTGTAATATATATATATTCACAAGTCTATGCCCTCCTGCACTGGAACCTTTTACCCTGGGCACTGCTGAGTACTATTAACATCACAGCAGGCCTTTAATATCTTCAGTCGGTTACTTGGTAATGCCACCCAGAAATGAAATTCCCAAATCATTACAGGGGTACAACGCAAAAAAAAACAAAAAAAAAAAAGGTAAATAAATGAACTGCAATTTTTATTTTTTTCATTAAGGTCTGTTTGATGGAATTTGGGCAAGTGTGAGTCATGAAATGCATAATTATCTGTGAATTAAACAGTGCATTGATTTTTTTTTATAAACATTGTTTTGTTTGGGTGAGAAAAACGTTTAAATGCTAATTCAGCTGAATTGTAATTTGACTTTATCTTTACCTTTGTTTTTAGCAAGTAGACTAACATGATTTCATGTAGTATTTACAGAAGAGGAGCAGGTAAGATTCTGACATACATTTTGCATCTTCTCCAACACAAACCTCTTCATAAATTCTGCACCTTGAGTGTATATCTAACTAGTACTTTTTTTTATTTTTTTGGATAGACTAGGGAAAGTTCAGAAGCCATGTAAGGTGTTTACTGCTATGCAGTGCTAGTTAAACAATTTTACCTTCACATCTTGTCTTGCTGATCATCATGACCCTATGGTATTTACCAGGCTCTAGCAGCAGAATGTAAAATAAAAGATTATAAAAAGGTGTAGTCAGGTACATAATTGGCCTAACATTTTCATTTGTCAATTTTTGTTGAAGCACTCGTAGGAGACTCTCTAAATATGTTAATATTGTCTAATCGATTTGGGTTTATATAGCAGACATCCTTTTGTAACGCAGAGTGTGACTTCACTGGTGCCAACCAAAATCACAGATCCCTGCTGCCCAAAATCTGCACATGCAACACTTGGGCCCAGCAGTCTGTAGTGGGAGCTTTGATTGGCAGAAGAGTAACTGAAATAGCCTCTACTAGCTTCATGTAACATGCCCCCAGTTCCTCTGTCCTATATAGGTTTTAACATTTATGCAAACCTGTAGCTTGTCCCCAGGCTCTTAGGGACCCCTATAACTCATAGGTTGAAAACAACTGGTGTAGCTCCAGTTTCCATACCCCTTTTGTGATAGTTCTGTATATGTATTTCAGATATTTTATACACTCACCATGTATTGATTGTCTTTACATAACTAGAAATCAGTGAGCACCCACTCCAACAGAACTCTTCATAGGATTGTGAATAATATGCAGCACCTTGAGGGAAGTAATAAAGAAGCAACGTGTTGTAGCATAGTAAAATATAACTTGAACCTACTTTGGAAGGTTCACATAGGGTCACAAGTATGCAACATACAAAATTCAGGGGTCAGGTGTAAGTAACATACACAACACTAAGATAAAAAAAAAATCACACCGATTCATTTCACATTATATTTTTGGAACACAATACTTCTATGCACACACACTGTATACACTTCATAAAAATATGTATGTATACACACACTTACCTGCTGTTCCTCCCTAAGTTCCCAGTGTCCTCTCTTTTGCTGGCTTGGTGTCTTCAATGCTGAGAGTGGGCAGCATGTTTAAGGTCTTAATGTCTGTACAGAAATATGGGCTGGAGGACAGTTGGAACCAGGAACACTAGCCCCAGTGCCATATTAGATCAGCTATTAGGGAATTTATAAATAAAGCTGCCAAATATATTAAATCTGTCTGACTGTTCCTGTTTAAACTGCCTATTTATGTGGCAGAATGAATACATGATCCCCCTTGTGCATGTTATCTAGCTAGAGATCAATAACATCTCAACAGCTTATTTAGAAACTTGATGCAGTATTTCAATACAGGAGGCCGCATTGTAAATACATTTCATACATTATAATATCTACAATTTCATGAGCAGAAAAAAAAAAAACACAATACATTTACATTCACTCTTGCCAGGTCGGTTGAAAATCATTATAATGTGGTTCTAACTCTTGACATAAAATCAATTTCCTCAAAGTATATAGAAATATGCAACATTCGTCATGTTCTTCCAGTGACATACCTCAAGGCCTGAACACTGTGACACAGCAGCAAAGAGCAGGTTACTAATGCAGCAGTTTGGACAGTGAAGATCTTAAAGGAACAGGGACAAGTAATACAAATTTTGAGGAGGCAAATAGGGACATTTAATCACTGGCCTGGTGATAAGGATTTCTGACTACTTGCTGCACACCTTGTTTAGGTCAGACACTCAATATTGAAGCCAGGGATCTAATTTTGGCTGCCCCAAAACTATATACCAACTGTTTTTTGGAGGTTAACTCCCCCTGTGCTAACAAATGAAGTCCCAACACTCAAAGGACCAAAGACCATTTTCTATTTTCCCTGTTCACACCAATGTTTTGTGTTCCTGTGTGTAAATGCACATTATAACACGTCTCAATGTCTACACCACACTTTGATACAACATAGTTCTTTCTGCAAAAAGTGAGCATTACCTCACTGAGGCACTGCTCTTCCCAGTGTGATGGGACAGAGCAATATATTTAAATAAAAATCTATGCAATACATATACATGTCCTTGTGTGTTATCCCTGTAAAAGACCCTGCAGGTACAGAAGAATACCTGTTAATCCACTAGAAATGGCCTCAGGTAGCAAGTTCTATTCTAGGTTAACACAGCTCTTTTGTGGAATAAGCCCTGCCCAGCTGTCTTTTGGCTTGACCCCCGATAAATTCCCATCAACATTTATTATATAGTACAGAATTGGTGGCAGTTGTTAATCCTAGTTTTAAAACGTGCATTCATCACCCTAAGACTGAACAGATTTACTGGACAGGTAGCAAAATGTTCTCCCGTAGTCTAACAATAACCCACTTCCATACATAACAAGAACTGATTGGGCACAGGCTACACGGTACCAAGCCACTGAAGTCGATGAGCTGTTAACTACCAAAATAAATAAGGCCTATAGAAAGTGTTTGGGCTGCTCAGTGCAGACTGCATTGAAGGACTTGTGTGTGACTAAACAAGATTCAGGACCACAGCCCTGTAATGGGGGAAGGTGTTTTCCATTAAGACTACAACAGTAACTACAAAAGTAACAGCTACCTACTTCATTACTTTTTTTTTTACTGTGTGACAAGACCCAGCTCGCTTACATTCACCTCAATCACTGTGCCTTTTGTGATAACACCTAAGGTTGTATAAAGTGGAGACGAAGGATTCTTTTTGACCCCAAGGATAGGGAGACAGAATGTGGCTTTTAATTCTGGATGGGTCACATGTGCCTTTTTAAAACGCAAGCCCTGTAAAACAACACAAGTGTTACGAAGATATACTCATAAAAACTTTAATTATACTAATTGAACAGTAAAGGTGAAAAGTGATGTTTACAATGAAATCATTGTGATTTCAATCAGCCAATAATACTTTTAAAGTGCATATCAAATTGGATGAACAGGTTACCACTAAAACATTTAATAATGCATGCCAATGTGCTTTTTAATGCATATCAATGGGAACCAATGTGCAATGTATGTGTCTTAAAATGGAAAGGTGTGAAACTTAACCTGGTAACAAGGTCACTCTAAAGAAATGAAACCATAGGCACCCTATAAAAGAACATGTATGATACTAATCTTTCTGTTAAGCAATAACTTGTGGCTGTGGCCTATTTTGCATGAGCACTGCATACCCTGTTCCTCTGCTGTGCTCTGCAGTTCCTCCCAACATCTGCTTCTTCACTAAAGGACCCCGCAGCGATATACCAGACAGAGGGGAAAGCAGAGGGAACAGTGTCCAACACAACAGTGAAAATGCCTGATGCCAACAGTTGATGTAAACTTTGCAGCCAGCGGCCAAGGTGTTGACATAATATGCAAATGTACTCAGCATATTGGCACATTATGGCTGGTGAAGGTTTTACTTCAATGTTAAAGAAAGTGACTCCCATTCACTGGAAATCTAGGTATGAAATGTCTACTTTATGAACTTGTCTGTAACAATTTCTTTACTGTAACAATTGGGTAATTAAGATTTTTTTATTTTTTTTTATTGTATATGTGTATTTTCAAATCCTCTTCTGATGATCACTATCTTTTCACCCAAAATTCCAGACTGTGCTTTTTTTTCTAGTTGCTCGAAGCTATAGGGAAGCAAGGTGTGTGAAGGCAAAATCAATAAGAGGAAAAATGGTCCTTATGGTTTTGCTGAAAGTCATCCTATTCAGTTATAATTAGGAAAAGATAATGCAGAAATGCTCTGAACACTTTTGTGGGGTCAGGGAGGATTACACAACCCCCCATCCCCAATAATTATAAGGTATTTCAAAATGTCAATACAGTTTAGATAATAAAATATCATGCACAGAACACTCACCATTGGTCTAATAAATCTTTCATATTTGGGTGGTTTTCGGGTGAATCCATCTCCAACAAAGCAGACTTTGGTGACCATTCTCTTCCAGGCCTTCTTCTGCCTCTTTCCTGTGCGGATAACTTTAAGCACTTCGGTTTCTCCCTGGGCACGCACTTTAGGCAAAGGAACTTCCCACTTGCCCTAAGAAGAACAGAAGATTAAATTACACATTGGCAATACAATGAACTGTATGTATGAACTTTCCACAGCAAACATTTACTTACTGCTTTTTCTTTTCGTTTTTGCTTGATCATATTGGAGAGAACTTTAGCTCGGCTTTGCCCCTCTCTGTCCAGTAGATAAGCAGGGACAGCCCCTTCTGGTGTCTTCTCGTCATTCTTCTGTTTGGTGTTTCTCTTCTCATGCATCTTAATACTGAATACAAATGAAAAAAGATCATTACATTTATATCATATCATTCAGTGGATAACAAACTTTCACTGTACTGCAGCAGTACACAGACTGGGTGAAGCAAAGCAACACAAGGACCAATCAGTTGTGCATATGGCAAACAAGTTTATGGGATGAGAAAGAGCATAGTGACAGGGAATGAACTATTAACTATTGCCATTAACTATTAACTAATCAGTCTTCAGCTCTTCTTCTGACTCTCCTTGTGATAGTCCAGTCACATAATGGTTTAGAGCCAAGACCTGCCTTACTGAAATGCAAACTGGAAAAGTCGGGTCTCTTGTCCTGCTGTATAGCAAATTGGAAGTCTGAATAGATAAAATTCTCAATGCTTGGAAATAAAAAAAAAAGTTCCCATAGATGTATTCCATCAGTTTATTTAGCTGTCTGACATTCAGCTTTAACTGTCGCTTACCTACAAAAGAACACCACAACAATGCCTGTAACACATAGAGTACTACTTTGTGTTTCAAGCACTGTCAGGAGGAGCAGCTTACAGACATTTCCAGGATAGGAGCCTGTGTGCAAGAAAATTCTAACAATTTGCTGGGAGAAGTTCACCCAATGGGCTTTGCCCCTCTGAGAAGCTCAGACAAGGACTGCATTTCAGGGACAAGTTGGGCCTTACATATAAATATAACTTACATATGAATGTTCCTCACTAAAACAGTGGTCAGACATTCTTAGATTCTTATAGGAACTTTGTGTCCGGCAGCATTGCACACACTCCAGCAGGGAGCCCCAGGCATTGCTGTAAAACCCCTCTGAGTAGAGGCCCATTTCTACCAACAACTTCCTGTCCAACCACTAACAATACAATTGATGAAACTCGTCCACTTACGTTTTCTTCATCTGTATTTTCTCGGCATGGCGCTGCTTGTGATACAGTTTGGCCTTCAGTCCGATAAGTTTCTTAGCTTTCTGTGACCTCTCATGAGCCTCTCGGCTCTCCTTCTTCCTCTTCTTCTCATGGTAGTCCAAGCGATAACCGTACCGCTTACGGTGCAATTCAATGTAGTCGTTCTGAGGCTATTAACCACAAAAGAAAGTTGACATTTTATTTACATGTGCAACTTTTTTTTATAAACTTTATAGTAACTCTACTGAAAGTCATCCTATTCAGTTATAATTAGGAAAAGATAATGCAGAAATGCTCTGAACACTTTTGTGGGGTCAGGGAGGATTACACAACCCCCCATCCCCAATAATTATAAGGTATTTCAAAATGTCAATACAGTTTAGATAATAAAATATCATGCACAGAACACTCACCATTGGTCTAATAAATCTTTCATATTTGGGTGGTTTTCGGGTGAATCCATCTCCAACAAAGCAGACTTTGGTGACCATTCTCTTCCAGGCCTTCTTCTGCCTCTTTCCTGTGCGGATAACTTTAAGCACTTCGGTTTCTCCCTGGGCACGCACTTTAGGCAAAGGAACTTCCCACTTGCCCTAAGAAGAACAGAAGATTAAATTACACATTGGCAATACAATGAACTGTATGTATGAACTTTCCACAGCAAACATTTACTTACTGCTTTTTCTTTTCGTTTTTGCTTGATCATATTGGAGAGAACTTTAGCTCGGCTTTGCCCCTCTCTGTCCAGTAGATAAGCAGGGACAGCCCCTTCTGGTGTCTTCTCGTCATTCTTCTGTTTGGTGTTTCTCTTCTCATGCATCTTAATACTGAATACAAATGAAAAAAGATCATTACATTTATATCATATCATTCAGTGGATAACAAACTTTCACTGTACTGCAGCAGTACACAGACTGGGTGAAGCAAAGCAACACAAGGACCAATCAGTTGTGCATATGGCAAACAAGTTTATGGGATGAGAAAGAGCATAGTGACAGGGAATGAACTATTAACTATTGCCATTAACTATTAACTAATCAGTCTTCAGCTCTTCTTCTGACTCTCCTTGTGATAGTCCAGTCACATAATGGTTTAGAGCCAAGACCTGCCTTACTGAAATGCAAACTGGAAAAGTCGGGTCTCTTGTCCTGCTGTATAGCAAATTGTAAGTCTGAATAGATAAAATTCTCAATGCTTGGAAATAAAAAAAAAAGTTCCCATAGATGTATTCCATCAGTTTATTTAGCTGTCTGACATTCAGCTTTAACTGTCGCTTACCTACAAAAGAACACGACAACAATGCCTGTAACACATAGAGTACTACTTTGTGTTTCAAGCACTGTCAGGAGGAGCAGCTTACAGACATTTCCAGGATAGGAGCCTGTGTGCAAGAAAATTCTAACAATTTGCTGGGAGAAGTTCACCCAATGGGCTTTGCCCCTCTGAGAAGCTCAGACAAGGACTGCATTTCAGGGACAAGTTGGGCCTTACATATAAATATAACTTACATATGAATGTTCCTCACTAAAACAGTGGTCAGACATTCTTAGATTCTTATAGGAACTTTGTGTCCGGCAGCATTGCACACACTCCAGCAGGTAGCCCCAGGCATTGCTGTAAAACCCCTCTGAGTAGAGGCCCATTTCTACCAACAACTTCCTGTCCAACCACTAACAATACAATTGATGAAACTCGTCCACTTACGTTTTCTTCATCTGTATTTTCTCGGCATGGCGCTGCTTGTGATACAGTTTGGCCTTCAGTCCGATAAGTTTCTTAGCTTTCTGTGACCTCTCATGAGCCTCTCGGCTCTCCTTCTTCCTCTTCTTCTCATGGTAGTCCAAGCGATAACCGTACCGCTTACGGTGCAATTCAATGTAGTCGTTCTGAGGCTATTAACCACAAAAGAAAGTTGACATTTTATTTACATGTGCAACTTTTTTTTATAAACTTTATAGTAACTCTATTTTGACAAGGTTTTCTATTTACACAATAACATGGAACTGAACTCAAACAATTTGCATGTTAAAAGGAAATGTAAAGAATGATAATTATACCTAAAAGTAACCTCAAAAAAGACACTTTAATTAGGAATTTCCCCTGAAAAACAGCAGATCGGTTCTAAAGCATCGCAGCTGTATATCTGCCATGTGAGATCTAAGACACTGCAGCCTGTGACTATCTTTAGGGAGAGGTTTGGTGATATCACTATTGTGGTGCCCATAGTTCCACCAAGATACTGGCCATAATATACAAGGACACAGCACAAGGCATGTAAGTCAGTAATGGGGAAAAGGTCAGATGCTCAAACCAGCATGTTGATGCTTCTCCCCTACACCGGAAACCCCTGAGCCTCTGCCCTCTAACATTGATCTTCTATATGGTGCAGATTGCAATTAGCAGGGCTATTTAAAGTGGATGTAAACAATAACTAAATGTCACATTTTCTAAAGCACTGTGTACCATAAACTAGTGGTCGCCAACCTTCACAGACTAATACATTTACACTCAAAATGTTTCACTCAAAGGGTAGGAAACTTACCCCAGAGTGACATCATGATGCCAGAACCCACCCAGATCTGAGCCTGCAGTGGGAGATTGGGCGGGTTGTGTCCAGAGACCACTGCCCTGAGCCTGTGATCCATACAGGGAACATGGTTTCCCCCATTAACAATAAACTGCTTTTTTAATCCTATTGTTGTTTTTATGGTCTGTCAGTGCTTCTGATCTCCCAGAGCCTTTTAATGCTGTGACCTTAGACTGTATTATATATGACTGAGGTAGGGACATTAGATTGGAGTACCTTTGAAGGACAGTTAGTGACATGACTATGGACTTTGTACAGCGCTGTGTAATATGTGGGTGATATAAAATGTTTGTATAATAATATGCCTACATACACTCCAGCAATGGATGCTTAGCATCAGACAGGTCTCCTGTTCAGCAGCCTTGTTTATTGAGTACAGATACCTAAATTATGTTCACTGGAACCATGTGACGGGGTGACGGGAGCACAATGAGGGGTTAAGTGTGTCATCACCTTATAACAACAAGTATAGTGCTCAACCCAGGAATATATTTAAGCCGGGTGGGGAAAAAGGTAAATTGGATTTTTTTTTGTTGTTGTGGATTTACTTCCGCTTCAGGATAATAGGAATAAATTATCACTGGCCTAAGAAGGAATTTCCCTCACTGTGGAGAGATTCATTTTCACTTCCTGTTGTATCTACAGGGCAGGAAGTGAAGATATGTCTCCATGACACAGGTTTGTACAATAAATGAATAAGCTTTGGCTTTAGTTATATTTTATTAAATGTACTATTGGTCTACCACATCGCCCCACTTCCTGTTCTGGTGACAACTTTGCCTGAGGACACAGCAATATATCACAAAAGTGTACATTTCAGCTGTCAGCACAATGCTGTATACATCACACAGAAGGCTGGCGGTGTACGGGGGATTTGTGGGTGGTGTATGAGGGATCTATGGGAGGCCTGGCGGCCATGGAGCAGCTGACATGCCTGGACAGATCTCCCATGTGTCTCTGTGCACCCAGCACTCACCATGATGTCTGTGTCCTGTACCCCCGGATCTTATACTCAGCTTGTGGCCTCTGACTCGGCCTGGTCCCTCTTCGGACTCAGCTGATGGTAAATAAAAGCCCAGAGACCCTCCGGGCCGCAACCACCGACAGACGATGGTGGTAGAAAAAGAACGCCCCGCCCACCTAGCAGCCATGACATCACTTCCTGTTTTATCTCCAGACTCCTTAGTCCTTGTTCTAACACCAAACCTCCACTATCTTCCCATATCGGATACAAATTACTGTCACCAATCATCCGGCCTAGGCTGGTGAAATTATTCGATTTTACACGATACTAACACCGACTAGGGAACGATTCTTTTAAGTACTTGTTTTCGGAAGGAATGTTTTTTCGTTTGCACCCAAAGAATTGCATGCTGGGAGGAAGGTCAGAACATGTGTTCAGTCTTGGACGTCACGTGGGAGGAGTGCCATAGAGCTGCCTGTCATGGCAGGGATGGTGCTGGAGGTCACAAGTGGAGTCTGACATCCAGAGATACTGAGGGAGCGGCTGAAGGAGGACTCAGCAATGGGAAATAATTGTCTTCCATTATACCCTCCAATGTAAGATTTATGGACTCTTATGTTACAAGTTCTCTCCATGTTCTTCCCATAGTATTGTCAGTTCTGTGAGTCCTGAATATGCAGCTTGAATGTCAGCATGTCCTGGTACCAGAAATTAAAGTTAAGCTGATCAATGGACTCATCTTCTCATATTAAATACAAAAACTGCATGTTGATCCTGCCAGGAATACAATAGGCGAGTGACTCCGAAACACTAAAATCTCGCCTAGTTCTCTGTGGACTACAAAACACCTCCACCCTGTGTAATACTTATGAGGAGAATGGGTGGTGTTCTACTCAGGGCTGCTGCATAGATACTGTTTGGTGAGGAAATGTTGTCACCCAAGGACAGGAAGTGTGTTACTGGCAGGATCACTTCATGAAATTACCAATCCAGAAAAAGAAAAGCTAATGCGCCCACCACTTCTATAGAATGATAATCTGAAATGTATAATATTTTGAATTTAGATTTGTAAACACTTCAGCAAAACTGTGCTTGCTCAATGATGTAATAAATGCTGAATGCATATCGGAAATGAATGGGAATTGCAGGGCTGACACTGCATGCGTGTATCTGTAATGGTGTGTCTGCACAGATACTCATATAATTCATTAGTATTGTGTGACCCATTCCTAATCTATGGCCTGCTTTGTATAGAAGGGGAATGGGGTGCCCATAAGGTTTACCCAGAAATATCTAAACATGCTAGATGACATTGCAATGCATGGGGGAGGTAGGGTTAGGTGTGTCGCTGGAATGAGACCCTGAAAGCAAGGGATTGTCTGCAGCTCCATTATTGTATTATGAGGGAGATTACATACTTGCTAATATAGCATAAAGATATTAGGAATCAAAAACATACAAAGAAACAAGAAAAGGAAGAGAGAAGGTGGTGGAAAGGGAAAGAAGACAATACAAGGACGGGATCATAAGGGAAGGGAGGGGAGATCTGTTCTATGTTCCCAGATAGAATATTTAGGACTTTTGGTGCAATATAGTTCAGGTGTTAGCACATTAGAAATATTTTGGATAGAGTAGGGAAGGGTTAAGTCTAGAATTCATCTTAATATTTTTCCATTTTGGATGTAATAGGAAAGGGTTAATGTCCCTGTTGGGTTATTTTATGCTCTCTTTGTACCATAGGGAATATATACCTCCCTGTCCCAGAGGGACAACATAAAGTGGAAATCTCCCAAAGTTAGGGGAATTCCTCTCTTGAACAGGTGTCCCCATTAGAAGATTTCCAATTACCTCTAGTTCCAGGATTCAGAATATAGGTATTTATTAGAATAATATTTTTGTGGACCTCCAATTTTTCAGTGGACCTCCAATATTTTCTTTTGGACCACTGGTTGGTGACTGCTGTTTTAGACATATTTACATCCATGAACAGTTGTGTCTATTGGAAGATTTACACTCCTCTATTGCTCTGGTGACATCAGTAAATGTATTTTGTTATATCACTTTGTATCTTGGTCTCAATGGTCATCAGAGAAAAAACATAGATTCCTTACTCCAAAACAAAAAACATTTCCAGCTGTGTATACATTATAGGGGTCTGATGTATCATCAGAGGCTGGTCTGCATGGTAGGGGGTTTATATTCCCTAAACATTGACATGTTTTAGGCTTTTGTTTGCAGTATTTGGTTTCTTTACAGTAACATGTCTATATTGATGTATTTAAAAATCTATTTATGTATTTATATATATATTTTGTTTATGTTGCAGGATATAATGCACAGTTTATAATGGGGGAAAGATAACAGAGAAACGATGTTGACAGTGTTGAAGTTTCTTCCTGGGAAGTTTCCACGTTCCCATTATGTGTACACACAGGTAGGTGTTGGTCTGGACAGTCTGCATGGCATAATTGTCTACCATTTAGTATGTGGAATTATACTGTACGTACTGCAATGATTTATCTGCATATTAATCTTTTTTTGCTCTGTACATCTGCATCTTCCCCCTGCGTACACTGTAGCTTAAAACATTCCCACCGTCTGGCTTCACATGATTGAGACCTAACTCTTCTCTTCCTGCAGAAGTGCGCAGTTGTGCAAGGAATGACATTTATGTTATAATGGCAGCTTTGTTGTGTGATTTCAGGTTTATGTGATGATGTACAGCAAGGTGTTGTGTCACTAGGAGCCTGGGCTTACACTGGGTGTCATTCTTACTGAAAGAGGACTGATGGCTAATGACAAATATCACTAGATCAATATGATGGGGGGAGGAAGTAGAGTGTAAAGGGATAAATGAAGATAACTGAAGATAACCAAAGTGATTACTTTCTTAATCCTTCTTAATAAAAATCAGGATATAATATGGTGGACAGATTTATATTGGGCAGCATGTATATATTTAAGTGGCTATGGGCTATTGTATGCTAGAAATCTTTGCACAATGTAATAAATAAATGCATATTTGTAAAATTTAAAAGGTTTTTAACGACCTAACAAAGGGGTTTCACTATGCATGCTATGCATTTATTCCTAGTTTCTAGTTCACAGTTAAGCTATAAGTTTTAGCTGAACTAGTTTTTTTATTGTCCTTACCCCAAGCTTCCTTGGTAGAAAACAAAGGATAGCCCAAATTGGGATTTTGTTTAATTTCATTTGTAAATGAGGTTATTTCACAGTATAGCACCACATTACAGGGAACTGTTTAATATTTCCATGCCACCTGTGTTTTAATTTTGCCACTAGATATGCCTATTATTATTACACAGTATTTATATAGCGCTGACATATTACGCAGCGCTGTGCAAATTCCATACTCATGTCCCTAGCTGTCTCTCAAAGGGGCTCACAATCTAATGTCCCTACCTCAGTCATAAGTCTTTAATACAATTTAAGGGCAATTTTAGGGGGAAGCCAATAAACTTACCTGTGTGTGTGGGAGGTAACCAGAGTACCCGGAGGAAACCCACGCAAAACTCCATGCAGATAGTGTCCTGGCCGAGATTTGAACCTGGACCAGAGTGCTAACCTTTGAGCTACCATGTTGCCCATGCTATTGATTCCGAGCTGCAATATTTTTTTTTCTTTTAGATCTAAGTTCAACTTTAATCTATGGTGCCAGCGAGCAATGAATGTAAGTCATGTAAATGCCTAAGGACACCTCCTCTTTTCCTATACAGTGTGTGCAGTGCTGCAAAAGACAACTCATCCTTCACAAAGGAAAGAAAGTTCCTAATGTCTATGCAAGAAGCTACAGCATGCCAGGAGGTATCATTTCACTATTTGAATTCATATAATTATTTCATCTTATTGTAGAGAAACTTCATTTTATTTATACTAAACATTGAACAAGTACTCCCCCACTAAAAAAAAGTCTCTTCCTAACAATATTTAGGTTTATCATTAGCACCATTCTTTTAGCATTCTTTAGTGCTATTGAACATAGTGCAATACAAACACATTACCTTTAAATAGCCTTTTAAAGAAAAATATATTCTCCTTCTTACTCACAGACTTTTCTGTTGGTCACTGAGGAAGCCTTTTGCAAATGGGAGATTCAGTCGGTGTTAGGGCTGTGGCCTAGTTTACATTTCACAGGAAAATGTAATATTTATATGTAAATTCAGCAGCCTTTACACTAGGTCAAGTTTACGACAAGTTTACTTGCTTCCCTTATTCTTAAAATGATAGTTGCTTGACCACCATGCTTACACACGTATTTCAGTTCTTAGGTTTACTTACCTAGTACAAGTCTGCAAATCTGGTAGGCTGCCAGAAGTGAGAGGCCATGTTGTGAATACTAGTTCTAGCTCAGTGACTCTAATTATTGAGAAAGATGGTCATCAAAGCCACTGCTACAGCTTTTTCTTTAATAAAGAAGAGTATAGTTGATTTATGAAGGTGCTTTTCTTTTTTTATATTGTAATTTGTAATATCTTGCAATACTGTATATACATGTATAAAAAGCAAGGTACTTATTTTTTACCTAAAAATACAGAAAGATTCTTTGACTCGAGTATAAACCTAGGTCAACATTTGTGGCTTTCACTGCTAACATTCAAAATAATATTCATAACAATGCCAGTAAAATTAATGTGAATTCATGCATCTATGGTTTATTTTTATATCATTTATTTAAACAGAGGAACAATTAAAATCACACGGGTTCACTCTGTATGTTATTTTTTTCCTTCTATACAGGTTAAAGTATTTTATACTTTTAAGTTGACTGTATTGCATTTGCTCTTGAATGATCTTTTGTGAATTATTGTTGGGCACCAGTAGATGGTGCTGTGTCCTCATATAAAGTGTGTAACAAGCTCATGTTCCAGATGGCAAGAGTTGTTGTAAAGTTTACATCAGGACATGATACCGTTTACTAGTGTTGACCCAACTATAAACCAAGTTTTTTTTTCTCCTGGCATTTTGAAGGGAAATACTTTTGGCGTGAATACTGTAATTATTGTAATTCTTAGAAACAAATGATGTTGATTTACTTTATTTTTTAGGTGACATTAAGTCCTTGCGGAGCATCATCACTCCTCCTACATCCAAGTAAGTCTTTGGGTATAACATGAAAAAAATGCATTTTCTTAGTTCTTTGAAACCATTCTGAATGTTTACAGGTTATTGTTTAATGGTACAATGAATATAGATAAAGATATAATATGTAATATAAATAGAAAAGTACAGAGGATATTCAAAAAATCCAAAAGCAATTATGTAATATATTGCAGCTTACCAGATCTTAGATGTGGTGGCTGCATTCCTTTTTTATGCAATTTTTTTCCTTCATTTTCAACTGGTATTCCTACAAATAACACATTTACTTGTTACTAGATAGGTATGCTTACTCCTCCTGTACACCTTTAGAGGCAGCCATGGTTGTCTAAATCTCTCTAGTCTAAAACTTGAAAGGCAGAAGAGAATATTTGTTTTTTCAGTTTAGATCAAAGTAATTAACATGCTGCATTGCACCTGCCAAGATCAATAGTTTTTTTGTATTTTCTTAACATGTCCTGGGACTAGTAAGCTGCAATGAATAATTTTTTTTTGTCCTTGGGTTAGACATTCTTTAAGTTATTGTGTCTGTAATCCCAAGACTGGGAATATGAGGCCATTTTTTTATGTCACCGTTTTAAGCCTTTCTTATTCCCATCAGAGTGACAGTTAAAAAATCTTCTGTAAGAGCTCATGTGGATCTACTGCACCTGTGGTATTGCCCAAAACTAGATCCATAAGAATATTCCACAAAAATCTCTCAAGACCTAAAAACTTATGTACTAGGATATCTGGAACACATATCACTAGACCAGGGGTCAGCAAACTTTTATGGCTACTAGGCCATTGTAGGAGGTTAAGAAGGCACACTAGACTGGACTCTCGCTCGAGTCCCGTGCTGATGGCTCCACCGCCCACAAGGAACGCCCCTGAAAGGAAATCCCTCTCCTTCCCAATGCATACGGAGGTAAGAGAATGACCCCTTACCCCGGCAGCGGAAGTGTTAACACTGGCCTCCGTAAATAGGGAAGGGAGGCATAGCAAGGAGGCTCAAGAGCCGTGGGTTGTCAACCCTTGCTAGCCAGGATTAGGCCGAATCAACTAGAGGGGTGTTAGGCCGGAACGTATCTGGCCTACCCGTGCACTAGACCAAAGAACCACTTTTTAGAGTTAGATTGATATTAGGCTTGCAGAATAATTCTAATACAATAGAAATCCCATGACTGTCCTTCAAAACAGGAGTGAGTACACCATCCTAGTAGTTGTTGCCCTAAGAAATGTTTTAAAATATTGAAGAAATGGTTGCATACACTTGGATTGGACAAAATGGATATTGCTAGAGTTACAATCTGTTAGCTGTCACTTATTCCGTAGAACTGTACCATACTAACCTTATAAAATGTATGGGTGCATAATGCACGTCATGTTAAAGTGGAACTAAATCTCCAATTATAACCCTTTCCGCAGCAAATGTTTATTTAATGTTTATTTGAACATTCTAAGTTTGCTGCACTGTTTTAATTTACTTTTTGTCTACTAGCCCTATTGCAGTATGTGCTACACTTAGTGCAAAACTGTGTAGTAAATGTTACAGTTGCCAGTGTGCTTATGTCTGCTCTCAATCGAGTTTTCAAGCTTTCTAATTGCAGGTTTCATAACTGGTCATGTTTGCAGCATCCTGATAACTGCAGATACATAGGGCCTGATTTATTAAAGCTCTCTAAGGCTGGAGAGGATACACTTTCATCAGTGAAGCTGAGTGATCCAACAAACCTGGAATAGATCTGGTCCAGGATTGAAAACATTTGCTAACAAATAGAAAATTACTTTTAGGAAATCCATTCCAAGTTTGCTGTATCTCCCAGCTTCACTGCTGAAAGTGTATTCTCCCCAGCCTTGGAGAACTTTATTAAATCAGGGCCATAGAGAGATAGATAAAAATTGAATCAGCCTTAGTAGATAGGCCGGTTCAGTTCTGCTTTAATAAAAGTATTTAAAAATGTTGCTCCTGCTCAAAAATGTTTTTTCTATTGCAGTTCTGTGTAAAAATGACAGTTCTATTGTAAAAATGGCAGATGCACTTTTTTTTTTATCCCTGCTACTTTTTTATGTAGGATCAGAAACATAGGAATTATGGCTCATATTGATGCCGGGAAAACGACAACTACTGAGAGAATGTTGTATTACTCTGGATACATTCGGGCACTGGGAGGTGAGAATTTAAAATAAGCTGTTGCCAAGATAATTTAAATAGTCCTGCTGTATAAAAGTTTGTTCTGTGGTTTTGTTGAATCACAGAAATTGGTTAGTGGGCTAAATAATTGGTCTGTTTTGATGTAGATGTCGATGATGGGGATACGGTAACCGATTATATGGCACAGGAAAGAGAACGTGGGATCACTATTCAATCAGCAGCTGTTACGTTTGACTGGAATGGGCACAGGATCAATTTGATTGACACACCAGGTAATCATCCAATAGTTCTTCTGATATGAGGCAGAAATATAACATAATATATTGTATGCACAATACGTATGCACAATGAATTCTGGTAGCTGCAGTTCCAGGATACAAGAACAACACAAAGCTTTCACAAAGGCAAGGATGAAATCACAGTTTGATATTGAGAAAAATCCCACACATGTCTGCCCTAATACTGTACTGTGTTTTTTCCCCCACTGTTTTAGGATTACAAAGATAAAATACAGGGTTAAATTAAATACCCTAACAAAAAAACTGTCCCTAGAAAAATAAAATGGCTGTCATTGCTGAAATTCTTTTGAAAAATATCTCCCCTCCCAACCTTTAACAAGCTGTTCAAGTTAGTTCTACATATGAGTTAGAAGTAAATACACAGGGCCTTAATAATTAAAGCTCTCCAAGGCTGGAGACGATACACTTTCATCAGTGTAGCTGGGTGATCCAGCAAACCTGGAATGGATCTGGTCCAGGACTCAAAACATTTGCTATCAAATTAATTTGAAGAAACCCATTACAGGTTTGTTGGATCAACCTGCTTCACTGACGAAAGTGTATCCTCTCCAGCCTTGGCAAGCTTTAATAAATCAGCCTCATACTGTATAACTGAACCCCAAGTTCCTACTTTCCTTCTTTTTGTAATTTGCTATTACATGTGCTGTTTAGTTTATTTGTTTTTTCCATATGCTACATTCAGAACTGGTGAATAAAGCTCCCGTGCATGCCTGCATGCTGGATTTTTATCTGGTGTCAGTACCAGTGCTCCATGATATAGTATATCAATCCACATAGCTGGCTCACCTAATGACTGACCACTAAGAAAAGACTATTGTATTCTCAAAAGCAGGGCACATCTCATTTGTCCTCTCCTCATAACTGATTATGGTGCTCGGCATTTCTATACAGCAATCGATTCAAACAATACCTAACAATCATTTTGAGTTATAATAATTGAGCATGCAGAGCTTTAAAAGTACTGCAAGCACTGGATCAACATGACAGTTCTTAGATAAATAAATAAGTAACATCAGCCTACATACTTCTCTGAGTACAGATTTTGTTATAGGTGTGTGTCTATCTAAACTTTTTTTTTTTTGCATAGTCAGCAGATCATGAAATGAATCGAATGTCTTCTAATGGAGCCTCATACGGCAGTAAAATCATTTTACATTGTTTCTAATTCTTCCCTCACTTTATCTAAAATTAAAAGAAATAAATATTTGGAAGGCATAGTAGGGCCCTAGGCAGGTTAACTGCTTTGCCCCACCTTTCTTTTGAATGACTCTGATAGGAACTGCAATATGCACAGAGAAGAGATGATATTGTTTTTGAATTGACTATACCATATATGAAATGATCCATCCTATCAGAAGCCAACTGCCTATAAGGTCATCTCCCTTGCAAAGCGAAAATCAGGTGCAGAACTTGGTTGGAATATCCACCTTGTTTAATGCAGGTTGTCTTGTTCTATATTTTCTTTTCCTTCTTGCAGGACATGTGGATTTTACTGTGGAGGTGGAACGTTCATTGAGAGTACTGGATGGAGCTGTTGCTGTGTTTGATTCTTCAGCAGGAGTAGAGGTAAAAGAAATGATAAAATATTACCTGTTATATCTATATAATATATACACACAACTAAATTACTCCGGTCTCTTTCCATTTTTCTATTATTTCCAGGTGAAGTTAAATGGTGACGCTGGTCTCATTTATAAAATGAATAATTGGATAATAGAAACTGAGAGCTGCAGCAGGTGCAGTTTCTCTAGGCCAGGCATGGGCAAACTACAGCTCGTCAGGGATGTTTCTACCGCCCTTTGGGTGGTCCGCGGCTCTGGCAGGTGCCACCCCGAGAGGGGTCAGTAGAAGAACCTTTATAATGCAGCACCGGCCAGAGCCGCGAAACACGTCCCCCAGATCTGAGCCTGCCATGGAAGAGTGGGGCGGTTGTTTGCAGTGACACAGCCCGCCCACTCTCCCATCACAGGCTCAGATCTGCGATGGGAGAGTGGGCAAGGTTATGCCATCATGAGGTCACTTTCAGTCCTGATGGCATAACCCCGCCCACTCCCCCACCGGCCTGGCCCCTCTGTCAAATTTTAATTCAGATTGTGGCCCCTGACTAAAAAAGTTTGCCCACCCCTGCTCTAGGCTATGCATAACAAAGGTTTATATTTTGCAGGCTCAAACCTTGACAGTGTGGCGACAAGCAGACAAACATTCTGTGCCACGGATATGTTTTTTGAACAAGATGGACAAATCTGGTGCCAGGTAATTGCACAGATTTATTTAAGCATGTGGATACCGGGCAACTGATTTTCATTGATTTCTTACTTGTGTTGCTTTTTAGGGTTTTTGTCAATGGTCTTGTTTGACTCCACTTTGGTTGAGAAACCTGGTATTGTTTGGTTTATTGGCATCCAAATTCTGCATGATCCATTCTAACTTGCT
>NC_092863.1:77532562-77583610 GCF_032062135.1 Pyxicephalus adspersus | reverse complement strand
TTTTTTTACAGTTACCAGCTTGCATGTACTTGCAAGTTAGTGCCTAAAAAAAGCTTTTAACAAGCAAAGGCATTGCCAAGCAGGAGGTGGAGTGGTGAGTATTTGCTCCGACCTTCCTAGGGCCCATGTTGACACATATTGCTTTCTTGGAACATGCATCATATTCAGATCTGACAGGTGTGCTAACTTTCACCTACTAAAGGTGCACTTTTGCAAAGTTCTAACTAGGCTTACCTTTAATGCACCTGCAGCTGCTTATACTTTGCCTATGTTTACCTATGGTACAAAATGACATACCTGACATCAGGGGTATAAGAATGACATGACAGTCTTCTCCTCTTTCTTGCTTCTTCCAGTGGAAGGAATGTAAGTATTGGAAGGTTTTAGGCTTGGATTAAAGTGAACAAGTTGCTTTGTCCTATCTCGGCAAAGCACATGTCCATTTTTAGGGTCCTGCCGCAATAACGCCACAAATAATTGTTACCTAGAGCTACCTAGTCTGCACCTGAAGGGGTATTTTAAAAATGTTCAACAATAAGCCTTCCCTTCCTGAAATCTATATGGTATTTTAATATTGTGTGCCATGTGCCATTCAAGGGGAAAAACCTTCTACTTTTATTTTCCAAAAGAATAAACATTAGTGGTAAGATTTTTTCTGACATAAATCATTATTTATGGCCTGTAAACTATGTTTATAGCTTAGAAAGAAGGATAAACTTCTCAAGCTTCCATATAGATGTAACCCATAAGTTCCCTCTAAGCCATACATGATATAGATCCTTATATTTGCTAATTAATACACCACCAAGGTAATGGAAAGAATTGTTTGAGAACTGCTTAGAACCAGCTGGTAAGGCTCTAATTTAATTTATATGAGAGGGTGCTTTTGTTTTAGCTTTAGTGTGGATTTCTTATTGTTTTTTGTGGTTACAAATAAAATATTTTTTTTTATATATATATACATACACACACATATACACAGTACATGTGTATATATTTAAATGATGTGATGATTGTTTCTTTCTTTTACCTAGCTGCCCATAGGGGAGGGCAGATCATTCCAAGGTCTGGTGGATTTATTGAGTTTGGAGTCGATCTGCTGGAGTGTGCAATCGAGTGAAAATGGTGGGAGAGTGTTTGAGAAGAAACCTCTGAAAGAAATAAAGGACCAGGATCTGCTGAACTCTGCCATTGAAGCAAGAAATGCCTTACTAGAACAAGTAAAGTTTTAAAGTAAATACTCAACTGGAGATAGCTGGTTTAGCTGTGAGCGATAACCTAGTACTTCTTATTATATGTGAAAGGCCAATATTAACCATATGTGGGAAAAAAAAATTCAGTGTAACTTTTTTTTTTTTTTTTTTTAGTGAAAAAGTTTTTCAGGCAGTAAATAATATTTTCTTGCTTTCTATTATATTTGGTTAGAAAATATATTTGTTGTCTTAGCTATTTATGACCTTTGCACTAACTGACTAACTGGAACATTTTATATCAATATATTTAATACATTTTCAAAGTATGATGAAATAAACTGAGTAATGAGGTCCCCAATAGTATTAGTCAAATTCAGTCACTGTTAAACCATTGTCTTCTTTTTGTGAAATTTTAATGTCCCTAAAGCATATCTTTTATCAGGCTCCCCCCCTTAATTTTCACTTGGTTATTCTGCAAATAGCACACCTCCTGTCCTATTTATTTGTACTCTCTATGTGTAAAACAGCCATGGTTTTCACCCTAGGTGGACCTCCAACATGCTTGTGTTTGTTCATTTCCTTTACCTGGATTATGTGGATGTTTTGATAAGACTAGTAATTTATACAATAATAAGAAGGTTTTTTGCTTTTTCCTAAGCTCAATAATATCATTCTTATTGTTTTTATTATTTTGTTTCTGTTGGCTGACAGCTCAGTGACTAAAAGCTGTTATTTGGCATGACATTGAGCTTTCTGTCAAAAGAAAAAGTAAATGGAGCAGATGGTTTTTAAAAGGAGGATGATACCATTGTATCCTTCCAGATTATAGCACACTCACATTCTGCTGCTCTGTGCGTCTCACCTCTGATGTAAAATTGCACTTTTATACAGAGATTTTGCAGCTGCTTTTTAGGGATTACTTGAGAGCTTCATTCCTCTATAACATTGGGCCCCAGTATAAAACTGACATGGTTTCCCCCTCCCCATTGAATTTATTTGGGGCACCTATGGGTATGGGGCCCTCATGCAGCTGCACACTTTGCACCTCCCCATGTCTGCCCCTGGTCTCCATGCAACTGTTGGTTTTACCAAACCAGATACAGGAAGCATGTTAATGTGTTTGACTATTCTGGCTTTGGCTGTTTGCAAAGTAAGGGTCTAAATAGATGTAAAATAAGAATGTTTTGTATTTTTTTTTCTTTTTTTAACAATCCAATGGTTAAATTGCACATTTTTTTGTACAGATTGCTGATTTGGATGATGAATTTGCTTCACTAATGCTGGAAGAGTACAGTGGGGATTTGAATGCCATACCCCTTGAAAAGGTACCTGTTCTTATTCCTGTTGATGAAATCCCTTTTAAGACTAGTTAGACCATTTAGACCTGTTTCACAGTAGAAGGAGGATAATTTCTGTGTGCACAATCACTCTTTCTTATATGTGATATACCCTGCCTACTTGAAGAGGACTGGTATAAACTAAGCAAACTGGTACCTACTATATCTGTGGCAAATGAAGTTATCTATAAATTTTTTTGTTTCTTATTTCTTGGTTTGATTAGTCCTAACTTATCCATCTTTCTGTCAAACTGTGCCAAACATCTTTTGAATACAAAAAAAAGTAAACCTGAAACAGGCAGGTTTAAGCCCTTTTTTTACATATCTGATTCCTGTAGATTTATTTAAAATGTTGTGAGTTAATGAACCATTATGAAATGACATTAGGATTATTCTATAGGTTTATGTGTGTGGATCTTTTTCTGTCTTATTCATTCTTCACATCTGTTTTTAGTAGTACAGCTTATTTAGTATGTTTGAGTCACTTGGTCTTGGTAACACTCCATGTACTGTACAGTTACAGTCTGCTGTACGGAGGATCACCCTAGCTCGTTCTGCAGTTCCAGTGCTTTGTGGCAGTTCCTTGAAGAATAAAGGGGTTCAACCACTTCTGGATGCAATCACTTTATATTTACCGTCCCCTGATGACTGTCATCATGACTTCATGTATGTATGAATTAAGGAAAAGTCTTGGTTTACTGCAAATTGAAAATGCAACAGCAGATTTATTGGCTTCAATGTTACTGGTTATGTGTCATTGTCAAGAATGCAGAGTTAAGTTGAAAAAAAAGACATAACCCTTAGGTTTGGTTGTGGCCAGTAAAAAAATAGTAGTGATAGAATTACACTGCTAAAAGTTGGACAGTGGGAAACTAAACTATATGTCCCAGCGGGTGTAGACATTCAGACACTGAGTGCTGTCTGCTTAAGTGGTGTTATCATGTCAGAATGCCCAGCATATGATATAAGCCACTGGTGTCCACCCAGTCTGAAATATCTGTTTTGGGTACAATGGGCAGTCTTCAAAAGTTTGGACACCCTAAAGTTCACTAAGCAGCATTATGTTGAGGTTAAGTATGTAAATAATTGTCATTTAGTGCCCTGGTTACTATGTGGAAGCTCTTCTAGTTTCTACTGGCTATAACCCAGTTATGGAGGCAGAAGGAAGTGCAGGCCTTTGGGACATTGGCTGAATATGTAACTTTTATTATGTAACATTTTATTACAACTTCACTGAGTAGCAAAGTTGGCCTAAAAATGTTCTGAGTCCCTAATTATTCAACTGAACAAGTTAATTTTTTATTATTAATATTATTATTAATAAACAGGATTTACATAGTGCCAACATTTTATGCAGCGCTGTACATTAAATGGAGCCAGGACTTACTTTTAAATGACACTGTGATAGATTGTATGATGTGTATATTTCCTTTTAGGTCATGGTACAAAGATGACTTATGTGCTCTGGCATTCAAGGTTGTTCATGACAAGCAGCGGGGACCCTTGGTGTTTGTCCGAATATACTCAGGAATAATGAAGTCTCAATCAGCAGCATATAATGTCAACAAAAACAGCGTGTATGTATTACTAACTACAAGACCATTCTGAATTGCTTATTTGTGCTAGCTGCATCATTTGGTTGAGTGAATGCTGAACAGCATTGAGCTTAGTTGGGAATAGCTGTATGAATGGTGTATGAATTTTTAAAAATTATTTTCCATTATATATGTGGAAACCTAACCATTGCATATTGTAGAAATGGTTAACTATTTTGGGCAAAAACAAACGCATGAGAATTCAATATAATACTTATGATTTTTGTTCTTCTATGTGTCAAATGTATTGCTAACTTGCAACAACAAATTCTGCATTGCATTCTATTTGCTAAACCAATCTTATTTCTGACTTTGAGAATTGTTTCTAACTCCAAAAAAGGTAGCCACAATCTGAATTGATGTATGCCAAAAATCCTTGTACTGTTTTTAGCAGTTTAAATTTTAAATGTGGTACAAATTCTTGTACTATATGAATGCTTATATAAAGAGTAAAGAGATTTATGGCTGCCTTCCCATAAATGTTTATGTATTTTATGCATTGCTTAGAGAAAGAATGAGCCGTTTGCTGCTGCCATTTGCTGATCAGCAAGTTGAAATCTCTTCTTTGTCTGCTGGCAATATTGCACTAACTGTTGGACTAAAACAGGTATGCAAGAATACAGATGTTTTTGTTATTTTACTGATCACTTTCTGCACAATAGAGTATGTGTGTGTATTTTATATATGATATATATTATATAGATATCAAATGAATGATACATATTAGATACTAAATAATTGATTTACTGATTATTTGACTTTGTTTTGTGTTATTTTGATACTCTGTTAGACTGCAACAGGAGACACTATTGTGTCTTCTAAATCATCAGCAGCAGCTGCTTCCCGAAGGGCTGGTAGAGAAGGAGAGAAAAAGGGCAAGAAGTCTGAAGAGGACCTGGTATTAGCTGGAGTGGAGATTCCAGAACCAGTCTTCTTTTGTACTATTGAACCCTCCTCTGCGGCCAAACTGACAGGTAATAAACCCAACACCCTAAATTCTGATAATGAATAGAATGAAATGCACCCAGTTAAGTTTGTGTATTACATTATTATTTTTATTATTAACACCCAGATTTGGAAAATGCCTTGAAATGTCTCCAGCTGGAGGATCCAAGCTTGAAAGTGAAGATAGATCCTGATTCTGGACAAGTAAGCATGCATTTATATACAAAACCCAAATATAGCCTTACTGAAGGATTCTTTAAAATATTACTGTATAACAAACCATCTATACATCAATTAGGCTTATATCATAAAAAAAGGTTTAACAGCTCTTCTACAAAATTTGTTGTATATTCTACAGAGTGCCATTTCCTTTCCGTTTAGTTTTTTTTTTTTTACACATTTTTTTAGATGATCCTCTGTGGCATGGGGGAGCTGCACATTGAGATCATTCATGATCGCATCCGACGGGAATATGGTCTGGAGACCTATTTAGGACCCCTTCAGATTGCATACAGGGAAACTATACTTAGTTCTTCCCAGGCATCAGGTATTGTTCCAAAAGCTCTAGCATTATCTCATGATGGCTTTATAACCAGATTCATCATTAGTCATTTGGCATCAAAACTCTTTAGACCAGCGGTCGCCAACCAGCGAGATAATTTTGGTGGTCAGTGACACTGGCCGGTGCGCCCCCCAGAAGGGTCAGAAGAAGCACCCCGCTGGGGGGGGGCCCACCGGTCGTGGCTGCGGACCATGTCCTCGCAGGCTTGGAGCGGTGGGTGGGTTTTGTCTCTGGAGAGAGTGGGCAGATTCTGGCATAAGGATGAAAGTATCTTCCCCACGCATGCGTAGTCCGGAGCCTGTGAGTTTAGTAATCTGTAGGTCCAAAAAGTTGGTGACCTCTGCTTTAGACCATGCTGGAAATAACTGAAATGGGAGAACATAGACCTTATTTACCACCATGACTGTTCTATGTCTTTCTGCTCTTGATGACAGTTTTCAGCATATCTTCCTGGCAAGTAGCAGAATAGGCCTTTTGTTTGCTGATATGCATGTTATGTAATTTTCAGATTAGGAATCTTTAATAAATGGGTTAAGAATAAATAGAAATGAATATATTATAATAAGCACATACAGAGATGTAAATATGTAGCTTTATTTATCTTCATTTGTTTGGTAACTGTTTGTAATAGTCTGTTTTGCCATTTAGAAACCGTGGATAGAACAATAGGTGATAATCGGCACCAGGTGACAGCTGAAGTGGAAGTGCAACCTTTGACTATAGGTGGCCCAGTTATTGAATATGCTGATAGCCTACCGCAAAGTTTATTAAATGACTATAAGGAAGCAATAGAAAACGGTATTAACAGTGCTTATCTAACAGGTGAGAGACATTGTTCATTATTATTAAAGTTTTTCTTTAAAGAGTAGGCACAATTGTGTGCTTGTCATTGGGCCATGTGAAGTAAATGAACAACTACAACTTAGTGATGTCCCACAGCTAGTGGTGATATGCTGGTGTTTGCATGTGATACTGTGCTCTGACCAGTTTACCTGTACTAAAAGTAATGTATTGCCTGGATCCAAAGGCACCCATACTTTGAGTCACTGACTTCACACAAATCAGATTGCAAGTTCTGACTGTGACGTCACTTACTGCACTTGTTTTTGGTTCAGAGAGCCCAGGTGCCACGGCTGCCTATATTTACCTGCCTTTAGAACAAGAATCTCTATGTAAACTCAACCCAGAAGTTATTTTAAGCCGGGTGGGAAGAAATTGTAGGTGGGTGGCAGCCCCTGTATTGTGACCAAACTCTTTAGTAACCATCCAAAAACAGCCGGGTGGGTGCTGAAAAGTACCAGGTGGTGCGCCCTGCTAAAAGGGCCTGGGGAGAACCCTGATTATATATACATATATTATTATTATATATTATGAAAGTTTCTTTGTATCGAATCCAATACAAAATGATTTGGAACTTTCTGCCGCACCGACGTCACTGTAAACCCCGTTGATCTCGGCTCTGCAGTAGCTCCTGGAGATCAGAGGAGGCAGACGTGTCCCAAGGAACTGCGGTAACCAGCAGGACGCCGGGGGACAGCATCGGAAAAAGGTAAGCGTGCTTTTTTTTTTTAGGTTGAAGTAACCCCGAGTGTGACTCGGGATTACCGCTTTTTGCAACTAAAATCTACCCCGAGTCACACTCGAGATTACCACTAAGGAGGTAACCAGCTGCTGGGGCCAGCAGTACAATGTGAATCTGTTGTGTTTTCAAATCTCCCTATACATTTTTTTTTGACAGGAATTTTTTTTTGAGTGATAAAACCCCATCTCTAACAGCTCTAGAAGTCAAATAGCAAGCTATCTGGTTTTAGGAAGGGGAAGTTTACTCTTTTTGTGTAATTTTGTGAACCAATGTAAATTTTCCAATGTAATGTAAAAAAGGTCAAAAATGATAGATTTTTTTTTTTGTTCTTACTAAAACTTTGACTGTTGAGCTTATATTATTAATGATGTCAGTATCTGATATGTTCTGTTTTTTGTCCAGGTCCTCTGCTTGGTTCACCCTTACAGGATGTGGGGATCACAGTGCACTCCATGAATATACTATCTGGCACCTCTGTGACCGTGGTGTCTGCCTGTGTATCACGCTGCATGCAGAAGGTAGATATCTCAAGAGAATAAAAAATACTTGTATAGACTAAAGTTGAAGACTGAACATATCTTGTAAAGTAAGATTCTTCTTGGACTTGTAAAGCTCTGTGATTGGAGGGATGGACAGACAGGACATTCTTTTTTCCTTGGATTTGGAATCCTGCAGTTCATTCCTACAATATGCTGTACTATCAGGCTACTGTTTGAAGATCACTGCTGTCAGTGAAAATGTCTGTATGGATTTCCACTTTTGTACATTAAAATTAAATTTTATCATAATGTAGTATGTGGTGTATTTATACTTCTCATTTTACCTAAACTTGGGTTTTATATATGTTTCCTGTTTTTGTATTTGTGTAGGCTTTGAAGAAAGCAGAAAAACAGATTCTGGAGCCACTGATGAGAGTGGAGATTACAATGGGTGAAGAGTACCTGGGCAGTGTGCTGGGAGATCTGGCACAGAGGAGAGGCAATGTTCAGGAGATCCAGAGCCGCTTTGATAATAAAGTTGTACTAGCATTTGTTCCACTTGCAGAACTCATGGTAAGAACTTCCTCACTTTTGGTGTCCCAGGATTATATACTGTGTTGCAGCAACAAATTCTAAATGGGGTATAAAGGGTTTATGGCAGCTCTTTTAAGCTAAGTATTGTCTGATTGATATGCTTATAAACATAGTGAAAAGGGAGGTGTACAGTACAGGAAAACCATGCAGGGTTCAAATGTCAGCTTTTGTTACTACAATGGTACAATAACTAGACAGTTGAAGATTGGAAAACCATTGATGGGTAGTTAACTTTTTACTACTGTGACAACTATATTAGAGTAAGATTGCCATATAAAGCATAAAAATTTAGAACCATATTGTCTGTAGTTCAGATTGGTGCGAAATGTAGCTAATGCATGTTGATTGCCTTAAGCACCCTACTGAGTGTGTGCAGTATATAGTGCTGTAACTTCACTCTGCATATTTTATCATTTTGAATTTACTTCTTTTTTTTTTTTTTTTTTAATCCTTACAGGGGTATTCTACTGACCTGCGGTCATTAACATCAGGGAATGCCACATTTACTCTTGAGTTGGCAAATTATGAAGGAATGGATCCTCAGGACCAGAATAATTTGCTGAAGAAGAAGGGACTTTTGTAAGCTTTGCTGTAAACCTAGAAAACAACCTTGTAAGCAATTGCTTCCAATGTGTCTGCATTTTGTTTATAATAAATAATTTGGTACATATAAATAAATGTCCACTGCTTCATTCTTCAGATCCATGTTGTTCTCTGGGGAGGACTAGTTCTAGTTTCCTGATATTCTTTTTTTGACATGTTTGCCTAGGGCAGGTACTGTTTTTTTATTAACCACATTTTTAGTGACTTTGTTGATTGAGTCAGTCATGTTGAGGAGTAGATGGCTTACAGCTTTGCAATGGCCTTCCAAGATTTAGAACATGTCAGAAAAAGTCTGTAAGTCACTCTGATTGCTTGTCAGTTTTTAAAATTGGTCCCTTTGTTCTCCACTCTTAGCATATTGATTTACCAGGAAATAAAACCATTTAAATTTTAAAAGATTTTTTGTTTTATAAAAATACCACACTTTTGTAAATGCTAGAAAATAAATGTAGACTAAATAGTGGATACTTTATACAAATCTGAGATGGGTTTTCCATTAGGAAGTATTATGCAATGCGTCCATTGCATGAAATAAAAACAAACTTCTGCTATCTCATGAAAAGACTTTTGTGTATTGCAACTGAACATGTGGTATGCAACATTATTATGTTAAACAGATTTTCACAATGTGGGTTACGGTATTATGATCAAGGGATGTTATAGCTATATGTACTGTACCTATATCATAGTTATTAGACCAATTTGCCAAAGGTGATGTAGCATTTATATATAATATGCATCTTATCCAGTGCTGATGGACTAAAGGGGAAAATTAAAAAATCCCTCCAAATAGATAGCAGAGGTGTTTTTTATCCTGGCTACAATTCCCAATAAGGTGGAACTTCCATCAACAGTTTGATAGAAGGCTTAGGAGTAGTGACAGGGTTTTATTAGGATTTCGTTCCAGTATGATTCCTTTTGTAAAGCAAAGCTGGGAAGTATTTAAAGTTATATTTTTGTGCAGATGACAGATAACCCAGATAGGTGAAATCTGAAACTGGCACTGGTGGAACAGTTTGATTCACAAGAGAATGTCTTGCTACATTTTATACTGGGCACAGGAGCAGAAGGAAAGGATAAAGGTCTTCAATAGCTCACCAAATAAAGCTAAAGTAAGAAAACTTATTCAGTTAAAGCACACTTGTAAATGTATCTATACCGCATGATGATGTATTATTTTTGATGATTTCCTAAGAATGGATGATGCTTCCATATTCAGTACAAAATGCAAATAGGACAGAAATCCACTCCTACTTAAAAAGCATAAAACATAAAAACAAAACATTACATTACGGTCTCCCCGTGGATTTCTTCTCGCATCCAGTGACACTACAGAATGTTTCTCTCCACCAGCCAGGCACTTTTCAGAAAACTGAGCAATACTCAGGGAAGTGTGAGCAACTAGTCTGGAGTACTGCAAGCATGATGACATGGTGTAAATTAACTCACTGGAAATAGCCAGAGTACCAGAAAATGATTGTCACTGGACCAAGGATATGGAAATATGAGTTGTTATGGAAATATGGACATTTCCAATTCTGTATGTTTGTGTATTCCTCTTTACATACTGCAAATAAGCTTTATTCCATACATAACCTTGTGTCAAAAAGCAGTAAGAGACAATTACGACCTGGAAAATGGCTGAACATCTACTGTAAAATGTGTAGTAAAAATGCAGTTCCCTTACATCAGGGCTGTCAAACTATATTCACCAAGGACCAGGATCTTTACATATTTTAGGAATTCTTGGACAGAAAGAAATAACTTAGTTGTGGTCCTCAAGGACTAAATAGTCTGCAATAAAAACAACAGATATGGACAGAAACATAGCAATCAAGTATTCCTCCCAAAAAACACACAAACGTCAAAGTACTGTAAAGAGGTTTTACCATTAAAATGTAATTCCACTTTCAATAGTCATAAATCATGTTTTTCAATCTTTACAGCATAAAATCACTGTGACTTGCTTAGTGTATTTTGGCCCAGGATACAGCATATTTTATTTGTCAGCCATAAACATGCCGGTAAATGGTCTAGTAATTAACTTCATTCTCACAGAATCCGACATAAAGGGGTTCTGCTGCTATTCCACGCCTAAAAGAAAAGAGAAAAGTAATCTGAGCTTGTACAGAGGCTGGCAATGGTTATAAATATTACATTTATTGTTTGATCCTGTGCAATATTTCACATTTTAGACATCAGAAATGCTTGTTCTGCTAGGGTGCCATCCCTATTGTTTTCCCTGTTGAATTAAGCCCAACAGTTAAAGGAGACCTAAATATGTGACCTGTGACATTAGCTGTACCAACAACCTGTTTGTATTAGTGAAGCATTACTTTTTGAGTTTTAGTTTTTACTTTTATCACCACCACCAGTTTGGGTTACCAGAATACCCAGCAATCCTGGCTTTCCCTGCACAGGAGTTATGCCATCTCGGCTTGAGCAGTCAAGATGGCTGAAGATCATCAACAGGAGGAGAAGAAAAATGTTGGCACCCTGTGAGGGAACTGGGACGGGTAAATATTGTGAGATTTAGTTCCACTGTAAATTTTAATAGGGAATGTGCTGTCAGGATTACATGAAAAGAAAGGTAAGCTTTTGCAAATGTCATTCTTCTGTAGCAGCCTGAACAGATTGTGTGTTATGATCCATCTGCTAAAGAAAGCTATGAGGCCTTAAAGCCATATACTGGTCAGACATTTCTGTCCTGTCAGGGAGTAAACAACAGTATGTACAGCCATTTATATATAAACTCAAGGGTTGCACTTGTACCTAAAGTTAACTGGAGAGTCAAATCCTGGACAATCGTTCATCCCTGTCTCCACTTTCATAGCATCAACAGCTCCCAGTCAGACGCTCTTATTTTATAGCACTGACAGCAAAGCCCTCACAAGCAAAAGTGACAATTAGAGGTATATTTAAAAAACTGTGAATCTGATATTCACAAACATTCCCTGGTGGAGAATCTTCAGGTTTAGTGTTTAGATGGCAGTAATTGATTCTCCACCAGGGAATGTTTCAGTGAATATCAGATTCACAGCTTGGGACATTTGTCAGAATATGACTATCCAGTTAACTTGTTATACAAGAGCATAATAGACCCATTTTAGGACTTCTATCTTAGGGATGGGCCACTGGTGAGGAAGGTGCAGGGCCAAGCTCAGGGTTAACCACAGGGTTAGAAAATTTCATATAACTTTGTTTCAGGAGAACACCAAGTGCAAACACCCAGAGAAGCCAGCACATCAAGAGGGTTTTCCAAGTTTATTATGACTTCAATACTTTATACTGATTTGTATTAGAGATGGAGATGGCGGCATAGATAAACAAAGACTCAAAGAAAAATAGGTGCCAAATCGCCATCAGGAGAGCAAAGTACAACACTAATAATCTGTAATAGAAGAGGTAAACATCCTTTCCCCAACAGACATAAGAGGAAATACTTTAGAGAAGTGGCAGATAAGTGATATCAATCATTACAGCAAATATTAGCTAACCAAAATATAAAGTAGTATTATGGGCCGGACTGAGTTGTAAATTTCTCTTTACCCTGTTAGAAATGTCAGTGCAAAGATCAACCTACAAAAGACGCTCTGGTTTACAGTTGCAACATAGTAAGATGTTTATCATGCCATTTACTGTAATAAAATCAAACATAATTTCCTTTGACTTACCCAACCATACGACAACGGTGTACAACAAGCCTGTTATAAGCATCTTGTACTGAGGTCACAGTCTTATTGCTCCAAAGTCTTTCTGCAACTGCACTTGCTCTGGGCCTGTGCAAGATTAGAGAAGGTTTAGTTGTGTAGAACAAAACTGGAATTAACAATTTAATTATATTAACCTAACTATATTAAATACCTCCCTAGAATACCAACTTAAAATAGGAACTGAGCACTGGAATATATGTGCATGAAAAAGGCAAAAAGAGAGCTAAGAACTGAACTCATCACCAACAGGCCGTTGTCCCCAGCAGCTAATCTTTCCCCATAGCTGACTCACTATATTTGATCTGCACTACCATCTGTGTGGAGATTGTTATATTCATTATTAATATTAAACAGGATTTATATAGCGCCAACATATTATGCAGCGCTGTACATTAAATAGGGGATGCAAACAAGAGACAATGACACGGTAGGAGAAGAGGACCCTGCCCAGAAAAGCTTACAATCTAAGAGGTGGGGAAGCAGCACACAGTAGGAGGGTGGTTATGGAATGTTGGGAAGTAGTGAGGGTTTAGGAGACAGAAGAAGGGTAGGCAAGTTTGAAAAGATGTGTTGAGTGCTCTTTTAAATGAGCATTTAGGAAGACATGGCTTTATTTCCCTTTCTATGATCACCCAGCAAGAACACCAGTTAGCAGCAGTGACACCAAGCTAATAAAGTGTATGTCAATGCAAAAACATCCTAATAAATAATGTGCCTTGTTGTGGACAGATAACACACAACATTTTGAGGAATGAGTGGTCTCACCCCTTGCCATTTTTTTTTTTGCCAAACCTCTCCCAGATTTGGATCTCTGTAGCATAAAGGCCAATGATTCTATACATTCTAAAGGCCAAGACGGGAACTAGGTGGGCTCAACACAGGAAGTTTGCAAAGGACAGGTCTGACTAGTTAAATTTTTTAACTGCAGTAAAACTAGCCATGTTATTCTGTTGGTGACCATTGTCTGTCACTACAATAAAAAGTGTTAGGAAATCCAAAATGTTGGATGTCTTCCAAATATTGAGAAAAGCAAATTGTTTCATGGGGACACCTGTTACAGAGACCACTGCACTACTAATGGCTTCTAATTAGCAAAAATGTCCATAGCCTTTAGATGACAACCATTATCTTAATGGCTAGAAGACCATATCTATTGGTGTCGTCATTTATAACAAAATGCTGGAAAAGTAAAAAAATATATATAAATAAAAATACCACATCACCACCCTTTCCTTATTCATAAAAATTTGTATAACTAACAGAAAAAAATTATGAATGAAGTACTTGTAAGCTTTTGTAGCCTAAGGGCATCAATCCCAGGGATCGTGCCTACAAATTCAACCACCGGCTAAAGTCAATGGCCAAAGTATCAGTGTGGAGGTGAAGTGTACTAATACAGAAAGCTACAATTAAAAGCACAATTATGCACAGTGATAAATCATTCTGTACAATACATTGCATTATGTCAGAAAATCCTTGATTTACACACACAGAACAATGTAACAGCACACTTACCACAGTCTTGGTGTGAGGTTTGTAGCGTCCACAAATTCACCCCATAAACAAGCTTCACCACCAATCACAAGATGCTTCTGCTCCTCAGTCCCTGCGAGAACAAACATTAGAACTTTATTTCGTTTTCTGGACAGTGAATTTAAAGCTGTTTGTACAAGTTTAAACACTAAACAAGACTAATATTTTCCATGAAGATGTAAGGCTTCTTCGGAGAACAATAATAAAAGTGCTTTGTATGGCAGAATGAAAGTCTAGTAATAATGTCACCTTTAAATATGGCAGATTGATAAAAACATAAAATGACTAAGTATCTATATTATCCAATATGGCTGACAGTTAAAAATTTACCAAACTTGACCAAATTTCTAGGTTCCTTCTACCAAGTCTAAGCATTTAGCCAGCACCAGTAAGCAAATATTGGATTTTCGGGTAAACTGGAAACTGCCTTTAACTACAGTGAACACTGATGACAGGAAAATAGAAACCTAAATTAGATAAAGATAGTTCTATGGAGAATTATATGATTCTTAATATAAAATATTCGCTCTATGTGATAACTGCATTGCCATGAGGGCACAAACATACTTTTAAGAGACAATACAGCTCCTGCACTACAGCACCCCGAGAAGCAGGAGAGTAAAGCACTACACTTCTCACTATAGCCTGGCTTGCCATTTATTTTTGCAATGACAGAATAAGTTCTAAGCAAGAAATATTTTCTCTATCAATTTCATGCATCTATATGATTAATTTAGAACTTAAAAATCAAACATCCTTTGCTGCAGGCAAAGCTTATAAATATTTAGGTGACACGGTCATGGTAAAAGAAAATCCTAAAGAAAGGTGTCATGCAATAGAATAGCTTTCCTACTCACTTCTGTGGTGGCCCGTGTCTTTTAAATTTCCTCCCCTACAGCGCTGCAGCCAAAGGCCAGTCCCTGTAGCAATCAACATGTTGGGGAGTGCCCAACATTCCTATTTTGACCTCTATGAGACTACAGGGCTCAGAAGTAATAAAGGTCAGAGGATGGGACCAACCCATGCAGACTGACACAAGCATCCTACACTTCCCGACATATCGAATGCCTGGAAAGACAAATAACTGGGGTCCTTTACCATTTCCTCCATTCTAGTGCTACAGATTCTTAGCGGCAAGTATAATAGTTATATTCTACTGCAGGACACCTTTTTTTTTTCCCTCGGACAGGATTGCTTTATACTGAAGATGCTGTAATAGCTGCTATGGGAAAAGCCACATGCAGATCAGCTGACAAGAAAGGCAGCCGTGCAGTGGGGCGCAGGCACCAGAACACACCGCTGAAATTTGTTGGTTCGACGTGGTAGATCTGAATCCAGTCCTGGCCAATGGTAATGCGATTTAAGTACCAGGGAGCAGAGAGCAGGGTCTGAAAACCAGCAGCCGTAACTGCTGCCATCTCCTCTTGGTAATTCTTTTCCTTCCAGACTTCAACAACTGTATCTGGCTTTAACTGAGAAATTTAAATATAGGTTTAATAAGGCATGCTATGTATCGTACATTATAATTACCTGCAGAAAAAAGGTTTAATATACGAGGATACTGAAATCCACTAGTACACCTTGGCTAGGCTAATCACCACTACTGCTAACCAGAATCTGGTATTTGTCCCACTTTGGCTGCTGAGGACATGATGTGACAGAAATGCAGAAAATAAAAGCATGCCAGGTTTGAGAAGTTCAGTATGTAGAGGAGGTGGTAAATCCTTAGTTTTAAGAACTCATTTCCAAGCAAGGTGTACATTGAGCTGAAAACTTAATTTTCCAGTGTTACAAAAATGGAACATACAGTACATAAGAGCAATCCCTGCAGCCTGATTATTTATTCTATCAAAAAATCCCTAAACATTTTACTACAAATCTCTACTCTCCTTCCCTATCGGGACTGTGTAAGCTCCAGTTTACAACATGAAGCCTTAACACTGAGTTAAGGACTTTATCTCCATTTGTTTGAAGTTCTGGTAGGACTGCTTTATTGGATATTTACTCCCAACACCACCCTACAAATGCTTGAAAAAAACCTTTAGATGCTCCAAATGCTCTCTTATTGGGAAATTTGTAGCTGGTTATGCACAATTGTATGTGTTTATGGGCGTTTACTTTTATTTTACCTCTTCTCTACCTCAAAAATTGAACTTTATAAATACTGAAGAACTCATACAAAAGCTGTATGGGCATTCATAAGCATTTACAAGTGACATCGGTGTAGACTTGGCCTAAAGGACACCTCTTTAATTTGCAATTAAATAAAGCAAACAAAAAACAATGAAACATTACTGATGTTACATTTATTCCTGAACACCAATCAATGTTCACTTTTACATGGCAATAGATGCATTAGACCCAGATGTTATTTAGACAGGAAAGAAAGATTGGCAAAAGCAGAGTGGGGGAAGTGGCAACAAAGAAAGAGAAATAGACATTGTGCCCTTAGACAGTAACTTGTTAACGAGGCGGTTAGCCATAGCTGTTCTTGGTTACCAATATTAAGGATGTAATCATTTAGCTCAGACAGGTATTAGTTAGTGGTTCTTAGCAGATATTAGTAACAGAAATAAGACCCAGATGAAAGTTCATTTAGTAAGTAAACTCACTAAAAAAATGATTTTACAAAAAAAAAAAAAAAAACAAATCAACAGACATCTGGCAGCTTTTTTTCTATGGCTGAGATTCCAGTGGGGATCTCTCTTCATTGGGGTCTCTGGGCACAGCCTGTGCTTCAACTTGTTAGCAATCACAAGAAAATATATAGATTTTTTTAAAGAAACATAGCAGAAGCTTCTGCAGCTGCTGTAATTACAAAGCCACCATGATGGTCATTTTGACAGCTAGGAATTGCTGATAAAAGATGCAACTAGGGAAAAGGAGATGGATATAGGAGTTACAAAAAGTTTGTTTTGTTTTTTTTTTAGGACAAATTACATTCAAAGTGGTTACATTTAAGATTTGGGTTTCCAATTGAAACAAGAAATCGCTAAAAGCCAGCACACAGATCTTATTCTTGCATATGAATGTTGAAAACACAACTAACCATTGAAATTTAGTGGTTCAATTCGGTAGTATCTCTGCCAGTCCTGGCCATAACTAATGTAATCTAGGTACCAGGGAGCCGAGAGGATGGCAGAATACCCTGCAGCCGTCACTTTGTACAATTCTTCATTATAGTTTCCCCCTTTCCACACTTCCACTATCGTGTCTGGATTTATCTGCAAAGATTGCAATAGGTGAGTGTTTGTAAGGAATAAGCAGTTGTCTTCTACAGTACACCAATTATGCCCATTACACCAAGGCCCATGTCACAACTGCAGCACGACTGGATTGCAAAACAGTAAAAAGGAACTACTCTTGTGTTATTATCCCTCCCTCGCTGGCCAAAATATCTCTAATCTAATATTCATATTATATTCATTAAGAGATTGGCACCAGAAATTGGTCGAGCCACGGAGGAAGTAATGCTTCAGAAACGGTCAACTGGTCCCTTCACTTATTAAACCTGCCCCTGTTGGGTTGTCCCAAGCGAGGGAATCACTACTGTGACATAGGCCTAATGGTCATGTGAAGTTTGATATTAGAGCATTAGAATATAAAGAATGAAGGTTTTCTAATTTTTGGTAAATTCATAATTATTAATGTTATCAAACCTTGTTATTGCATTTCAATAATACATGCATTAAAGTGTAGAATTATCAATCCACATGTATTGACATTTACTAGGATCTTCCCTTCTAAAGAAATTGATTGCCTGGACAAAACCTAACTGCTAAGTGTGTCTGCCTTTTATACTGGCATGTAGGCATTCACAGTGTTGTAATAAGTACAGAAGAGTCATCTGCAGCCCTTTAGCCAAAAAAAAAAAAAAAAAATATGTCTATAACGTCCAACGCCAACAAATCTGAAATAAAAAGCGATCTGTATACAAAGTCTCATGCAAGTCATTCGCTTTGCAATCATTTATTAAGGGATTTGGAAGTGTTAGTAAAGGTGAATAAAATGCAAATTGCAATGTTAGTATCAAATGCAAAATGGCTTATGTAAGTAATAGGGTTGTAAAGTTTGTGAATAAATGGAAAACAGCCTGTCAGCAGCCACTGTTGACAAAATATTTTGTAAGTATAAATTTTAAAGATCTGTTTTTCATCTGAACAAAATATTTATAGATATCCATCATAAACATAACTAAACCTACTATGTTCTTTGAAGAACTGGTATAATATGGTTTGATATTAGATATTGACTAATGGCAGACATATTGCATGTAAAGCAAGAGCTGTGGACTCCAGGCCCAATGGCCAAATGAGCATTTCAATAAGACCAATCTCAATGCAAACCAAAGCCGCATCCAGTATTTGAATTTCTATGATATCACATCTGTTTACTGATACATCAAGAAATGTGTTTATACACAGAGAGTGTGGCTCAAAGGTTCTGGATGCCTTATATTTGTGTACTGGATTCCAGGGTGCAAACAACCCTTTTATCATGGCCAATAGTTGGGTCTAATTTATATATTATCACTCTTAGCAGGATCTTGCCATAAACCTGTATACTCTTTTAATGTAATCCCATACAAGGCTCTTTCATAGCCTCACCTATAGGCTCAAACCTTTCTTCCGTTCAGGCTGCTTCTACAATATGTCTGCCACTGTCCTGGCATTTAGGTGTCCAATTTGCAGGAGCTACAAAATGTTAGGTGTCATAATAAATGTAGTACTACAATAATAAATAGAATCCAAAGCCTGAAATACTCAACTGAAAAAAGGAACTAATAATTTCACTAAAGCAAAGAGAAACAATCAAAGTTTTACAGATGGAAAGATATGCAGAAACTGAATATAGCTCCTAGTTCAGACATGACGAATTCAGCACAGAGTATGGAAATGTAATACTGAGTTTGCCCATTTTCAATGCCATGGGTAACCATGATAGTAGATATCCAGGCAACAACACAATGTCATGTTGGAGCATTCACAATAACTGCATTCTATTGATGGATAAGACATGCAAACATATAGGGGAAAGACTCTTGCTTCTAAAAATGTAAGCAAGTGCTAGAAGAGTAAGAAATCTGACAAAAAAAATACAGTTTAGAAAAAAATTTGATCTAAAACTAGATAAACACTTACAGCCCTGAACTCCATATCCAGCCCCAACATGCCTAAAATTACCTTTGCTCCACAATAAGGTTTTGGGAACTTCATTACCCCACTAACCAATAGAGACCAATTTAGCTTCTCATTTGAGTGTGCTATGGCATGGAATGTAAAAAAAGTTTAAAGTGGAGTTCAGGCTGAGTTGTGTACTGGCTTGGGGAATCCAGGGGTAAATAAGCAAATATTACAGAGCTGAAAAACTTCTGTCAGAATCACAATATAGGAACATCTATAAATTATATTAGGTACAGAATGAACTTAGAAACAAGTCCTGATGTGTAAGATGCCTCAGAAGAAAATAAAAGTGTAATGTAGGAAATAGTGTGTAAAAAAGACTGGAAGGAAGTATTACAAAGTATTATTAAGAACATACCTGGTCATGGTTATCAAATACTTCCTGCCAAACCATGTAACCCTTTTTCAATGAGGACACTATGCCCAGTATTCTGGGGAAGAAAAATTTGAGAGGTAAATCGCTTACATGCGAGAAATTATAGCACCTACTACTGAAATTACAGCTCACATCTTGATTAACTATAAAATATTTGGGTGGTATGTTACCAGAAACATATCCTGTGAAAGCTATTCAATGCATACAAAATTACGCAAACCAAATCATTCAATCATAGAAGGTTTCCATACTCTTATCTAGGTTGCAGTTTTCTAAGAAAATGCCCATGGAATATTATATGGCTTCTAGAATGACAAAGAACCATCCCTTGTCCATATTAGTCAATCTGATTTCATACATAGCGTGAAAATAAAATCAGAATCAACTGTCTCTTGTCCATTTTAGTCAGCCTGATTTCATACATGACATGAAATCAGTTTTCCTGTCATTTTTCTGACCCATTCCTTAAGCCAAGCTGAACCCACTGGTGGTCACCTCTAACAGTACAATGGGATCATGAAAATGATTGTGATAAATCAATTCAAAGGATGAGCTGCTAAGGAAAAAATCCAAAGATTGCTACTGGTTCCCTGTGGAGTTTCCTGAACTTGTCCAGTTAGCTATCCACTTGGAAGGTAAAATAAACATCTCTATTGTGCCAATCAGGGCTTTGCTCAGCTAATAAATACAACAAAGGTTTTTTTGCTGATTATGTTTGGACTTATTAAGACTTTGGTGCAGGACAGGAGAGGTTAAAATGATCTAGCGTTTTCAGTTATCATGCTAAAAACTTTTAAGCTTGATATTGTGTATACAGAATGCACACACACATGAATGTATGTATGCATTATCACTGAAAGTAATCACAATACCCCTACAAACATCATACAGGGACCGTGTACAGTGTAATCGATTTCATGTTCTAGACAAAAAATTTGTACACAGGTAAAAATTCAGATTTTACATTTGTTGCCGAGGAGGAACAGAGGGAAATCTCCCAGGGGAGACTCCTTAAATAAAGGATGCATTTGCTATCAAAATGGGGAGAATTCCTTACACTTTCAAAATGTGATTTTGGGAAGATTCAGCAGAAAGTCCCCCCAGCAGGGACCTAATTGGGTTTATAAGAGGGTTTCTGAGACAGGGCTGACCCTGTCCTGTGCCACATTCATCACAAGTAACAGCATTGGATTCACAGTACCAAAATCTAACATATTGAATTACCAACATTAGCTGACATAAAAGACACAACACTTACTGTTGTACATAGTATGATTCTAGCTTGCAGTAGTCTGTACCAAAACCATGCTCGGCCATGAACTTGTTAATATCAGGATTAGATTTCCTATAGGATTAAAGAGACAGAATTAATGATTCTATGATAAATCCACTTGCAGTGGCATGGCTTCCCCCAGATTATTTTAGAACTATGTTAATGACATATGGTTATGGTAGGAACATTATATCCTGAGCACTGCTGGAAGACAGTGAAATAACAAGGACTCAATGCACTGCATAAGGTATCAGCACTAAATAAATTCCTAGCTAAGGCTACACTGTGACTCCAAGGTAGTCTGCAAGGAGATCTCAATGAGTACAGCATTAGGCTGTCAAGGGTGTTGCACTAAAAAAAAAAAAAAAAAAAAAAAAAAAAAATATACAATTTTTACTTTGTATAAAAGGGTTGTCTACCTTTTTATGTAAAGTAAAACTTTTGACTTTAGATCTGTATTAAGTAGAAAGTTGATTGTTTTACACACATACATACATACATACATACAGTCAGTGTAGAGATACACTCAAATCCAGCAGGAAACTTTGAAATTTAACCAAGATCAAATGCCACTGCCAACCAGCTCAGTTTTACCTACACCCCTGATGCTTTTCTGGGCAAATGGATTGGACAGAAGTAAAAGCAAGGAGTGATACCCCATTGTAAGTTTTTTTTTTCACTATTTAAATATTTATATCTGAACACCTTAAGACTCAAGGGTTCAAGGAGGTATGCTGTGTTAATCACAATGTTGGCAAGTTTGTAGTTTTTGAATCGATATCTATTGTCAGGTGATCTGGAATAGAACCAATACCTGCTACCTTTGCAAAGCTATATGCCGGCTGCCTGTTTGCTTACAGTCATCCAAAGGGTTGGAAGCATGGCAGGAATCTGACACAGTAAGAAGTGCGCACAAGTTTTTTGTTTTCCTTCTGCCATTTGTTTGCCTTTCTACACACGACTGAAATTATTATTGCCTTAAGGTCATTTATAAATGTGTATATATGTGCTTAGATGTGTTTTAATATTTAAATTTAGGGTCATTGTATTTTGTATATTAATGCAGACAACTACCTCTCACTGCACTGCTCAAGAAGAGCCTACATACTGGCTGAGGTCTACTAATTTATTGGATTTTTTTTAACCTGGTATTTCCTGAAAAAAAAAAAAGGACAATATAAAACTCACCAGCAAGAGAAGTCTACCTCATCCCCTCCTAGATGGATATATTGGTCGGGAAACACTTTGCCAATTTCTCTGAATAGTTTATACATAAATGTGTAAGTGTTATTAATAATTGGGTTCACTGGTCCAAATGTTCCACTTGGTTCTCCATCTTTGTAACAGGGAGTCAAAAGATCTTTTTGGCCTGAAGAGCAAAAATAATATATTTTTCATATTATATACAAACACTTGCTAAATTATTGTATACAAATCAAGTTTACATTAAAACTTATACACAATATAGCTGAAATTAGATTGGCTGTACTTATACATTGTATCCAAAATATACTTGCTACAGTTGTTACACACTAAAATTGTTAAACAGTACAAAAAAACTAAATTATGAAAACATAACAATAATGACTACAGTGATCCAAAACTGCATTTGGCAAAGGATCAGACTCTTTGTATGGTGCTTTTAGGTGACACATGTTTAAAGAAAAACATAAAATATTGGTACATAGAAACTATTTTTTCCCTATACACTCAGTACTCACCTTTCCCCCATGAGTCAGCATGTCCTGGGGTATCAAACTCTGGTACAACTCGAATTCCCCTCAGTCTAGCATACTCAATCACCATGCGTATATCAATGAAAGTATAAATATGTGTGAATGGCTGATAAGCTCCCTGAAAGAAGAATGAAGAAATTTAACAGTGAACAATGAAAATATTTTGTAATGCAGCTTTTGGCAATACATATATTTCAGACATAAAAACAAAAAGAGTAAAGAAGGCATTTTAAAGTTATATGTAACTCTTACTTTCTCTCTTTTTGCCCCACTCAAGCATATCGATTAACCAATTAATAAACTGGGTGTATTCTCCATTAGAGTATATGACACCTTTCTGGAAAGATATGCATGCATGCTCTAAATTCCAAGAAGCTCTTGGAAAAAAAAAAATCAGAAATAAATAGCCTTAGCCTTTATATTAATTTCCCATACATATTTTTTTATTATATTTTGTCTGATACCAATAATGTATTTATACCAGCAGGTAGTGAGCTCCAAGCTAGCAAACTCCAGTTTCCATGAGTGGTAATCCAGAGAAGAGTTCTAATTAGCATAAAAAGATCACCATGAAAAAAATTCTTATGTAATAATAATAATCACTAACCTTGTCACTCAACTCAGGGAATGTTTCACTCTGGTAAGGAAAAGACTGATCATCAACTATATGCCAGTGAAGAACGTTCAGTTTGTTAAATGACATAGCATCCTGGAACAGAAATAGGATTTTATAAAAACATAACTTTCCAGTACAGGTTAAAGAGAAGAGAAAAGAATCTGACTGGTCACTATGAACACACCGCTTTCAAAAACAACTCTACATCAAGCTTTAAGCACACATCTATCAGAGGCTGTCTGGTGCGAGTTTTGCATCATGATGTCCAAAAGAAAGACTGATGTATATTAACAGAAATATATATTGGATAAGCAGAAAGTACACAGTCCAAGATCGGACCCCCTGATCTGTGTTTGTGTCTCCGTCCACACATTTAATGTATTATGCTTTCAACATGGGTTACATACAGCAGGGCAGTAAAATTTGTAATGACCATGGATAATCTCTTTAAAAAAATGAAAAAATTAAAACATATCTGCTGACTGTAAAGAGAGTCATTCTGACAAACAATCCATTGACACTTTTTAGGATAATCAGATATTGTGGATAAGCCTTATCCCCTTTTACAATAATGGCTGGCTTCACTGGCCAATCAGTTATGAGAGAGGCAGTAAGGTGTGAGCAAACTATGTCACTACCAAAAACTTCTGGTAATCAGAATGGCCTGTCACTTGGTCAGCAAAAGAGACTGCAGTAGGTATATGCAGGCACTTTTAGATGTACTTTAAACCTGCAGTTTTTAATTAATTTAGATGACAGGTTGAACAAAAAGCTAACTGATAATTTAAAGACAGTGGAGAAAAGGCAGCCCACATGTGTATTGTACAAGGATTTCTTTAACATTTGAAAACCAGGTTCACTAAACTCACCAAAGTTCTTAAGATGACCTTAAGAGGCAGGAAATGCCTTGATGTATCCAGCAAAATTCCTCTGTGGGCAAATCTTGGAAAGTCCGTAATCTGAGTTTTATTTATAAGGAACTGGAGAGAGAAGGACAAGAACAATACTTTATAGACCTACACGATTTAGTACTGAAGAAAACAGACATTACATTTTTTCCCCTCTGCATCTGCATTACTGTTCTCATAAAATCCTCAGTTAATTTTTGTTTTGATCAGGGAAATTTGGGTAACCTAGCAGGTAACTATTTTACCAGTTGCATGTAAAAAGTATAGTGTCCTACTAGGCTCCCTGTATGTGCAGTGCCAAGCAGAGCTTTCTGTCCTCTCCGATGCATCCACATATGATTGTTAAGACAACACCAATGAGCTGCTTCCAAACAGGGCAGAAACGATGGAAGGGAGAGAGACCCCAAAAACGTGTCAGCCATTACAGGCATTCACTGGCATGCGTGTGTATTAGAGGGCTTATTTAGAACTTTCATGCGTAATCCTGTTTGTTAGTAAATGGAGCTGTGTGCTTACAATTCTCTAATTGTGAGTACAAAAAAAACAACAAAAACAAACTATGTTTTATTTACAATAAATGTAAAAATGTGATTGATTAGTGTGTTCTTTGAGCAATTAAGAAAACCTCCAATTGCTACTGTTTCTTCTGAGAATCCCACACTGCTCTATGATAAAAGAAACTGACAGCAGCAGCCATGTCTAACAAAAAGCAGCACAAAATGCCTTTTCTTAAGTTTACAACATTCATAAAAGGGTGATTATAATGCAAAAACAAGCAAGGACAGTGCCCAATATTCTTTCAGAAAACCAAGCAGCATCAAGCCTTTGGGAAAAGGTCTTTATAATACTTACCGCTCCAGTTTCATCTTTGTAAACTAACTGGCTGAACGTCTCAAGACCTTAAAAGGAAAAAAAATATTTAGTCAGGTGTGTTTTCTTATGGTAATACCACAAGATGCACTTCTAGGTAAAAAAAAAAAAAAACTATAGCTGCGAAAAAGTAGCTGACCGTTTGTCCCACACCATACAACAAAACTCAGTTGGACCTGGAAGGTCTGAATACAGAGATCTGGCCACTGCAGCCTTCAATCCACACTGGCAGTTATCAGCATTAGTAATATAATATTCTATATAATATAAATTCTCTTCCGAAAGATGATTAGAGATAGACAGAAGGGGGGCTTCCAGGACCAAGGGACATGAGTTTGCTACTAAGGAGCTTCTAATATCAAACTCATACATTGCCACTTCCCCCAATCTCCACCATCTGAAGCCATGGCCCCTACCCAGTAAACTGTATTTACATCTGTAAAGTATAGGCATGTCAGGAACTAACATGACTACATGCTGGTCTTTTTACACATCAAAAAATGTTTCTACACACTAAAACATACTTCCTGGCCCACCGTGTGTGATGTGATGAAAAAGCCCATGATCTCATAGCTGCTTTATGTAAAATTACAGAAACTGTCTGAACAACAATGCAACACTTGTAAAGAAAAGTGGAACCCTGAACTAGAACATCAACATTCACCCTTAATAAATCACTGCTGTACCTGCGGCTGACAATAAAGGTGGCTGCAGAAATGGGGAGTGCCTGGAAACCGGTTACTAAAACATGGATCCCAAACACACAAGAGTTCTTTTGTTAAACTTTCCTTAGATTACAGATGCATATGGAAAGTTTCTTACCCCTGACAGCACCCCACACCTGACTTGCTTGAAGAACGGCCCCATCGTCATTAACTGACAGCTTATCTACAATTGACAAAAAAAGAAATACACTGTAAAGAATATATAATCATACATGATCATATAATTACACGTTTTTAGCAGGACCCCCTTCAAGTATTTTTTTTATATAAACCTATTTGAAAAAGATTTTACATAACAATAAAAGTGTCTAAAGGACTCAACAGGCAGAGGAGGGGGCTAAGGAAGGAACAAACAGAGAAAGCCCAGAGATGGGATATAAGAATAAGTGAGAAGCAGTTGAAGGTGGATGGGAAAAAAAGGTGAGGAAAATAAAAGATGGACCCTTCAAATGTTTTGAGAGGATGGGGATGAAGCTAGTGTGTTGCTAACATTTTTTTCCAGCCCAACCACACAAACAGCTAACTTCCCTTTTTACCAAAATCAGACTAGAAAATATGGTTGCAGAAATATTGTGCATATGCTGAAATATTGTGCATATGCATAAAAGGCTGAAGGGATATAAAGCTTAGGGTTTTCTTCTAATTTACATCAGTGAACTGTCTTGTGTCTTGCAAACTCTTTCAACCTCTGTAGGATATAATATGCACTGCACAGTACCATACACAGAACATGCAGCTTAAAAGGAGCACAAAGTCATGCTAAAATCTGAATAATGATCACCGAGTCTGTTTAACTTTTCAGGAATCAAATCTGTTTTTGAGGCAATTCCAATCTAAATAGGAGAATAAAAAAAACTAATGCTGGTCATAGACATCAAGAATTATTTGAATCCACAAGAACAACCAGCTGTTCTATAGACATCTCTTGGTTAGGCTGCATCTTTGAACCAGATTAGACATCAGGAAGTTTTCTCAGGACACTAAAACTCAAATAAAAACAGATTTCATTTACTCCTAGGCCACTGGGATGGTCAACCCAACATTTATTAAATTGTGTGACCAAACAGGAAAGTCAGGGATGCTACCTGGAAAAATGTGACAATGACATGTAATATTACCTGTATGCATGATGTATTACCAATAATGATCTCAGCCTGCGTATGTTGAAATAAAGGTTTGCTAAAGCTATGTAGCCATGTTCTTTTGAAAAATAAATAAAATGTATAGTTAAATTATAGGACATTAAAGGATGGCATTTTTCTTTAGAAAGGGAGGGAGGCAGGTTCAGGGGGCATGCCAAGAAGAACCCTCTCTGTCCTCCCTCCTGTTTCCTTTCCCTATCTCCATGCAAAATCTTTCCCACAACCTCTATCTTTTTTTTCCTCCCTGGTTCCTTAATTTGGTTCATACTACAGGTCAGAGTTCCCACATAAAGCAAAGGTTTGGAGGTAGCTCCGTGTGATATGTGCAGCAATCAGCTGCATTGGCAAAACTGTTTACCAGTTGAAAACAGCTGGTCATGCTTGGCTTATCTGAAGAAGGTATAGGTGGTGTGTTCGGGGGTTAAACTTGTGAGTGCTGGCAGCAGAGCATTGCTTTCCTCTGCACAGAGGTGGGACACCTGGTGCTTCCCAGGGGATGCTAGGGAATGCAAATCGCACCATTGAGCAGGCTTAAGTCACATATGGATACTTTTGGAGTGTTGTGCATGTTGAGGGGTACTTCATGGGTAAGAGAGGAACACAGGACAAGATGGTGAAAAATAAGGGTGTTAGTGGGTACATCAATGGTCACCTACAGGTTGCTGGTAGGGAGTTGCGATAGTTATGTGGAGTAGGCATGGATTTTTACAACACTTATAAACCCCCTAATGCTTTTGCCCAGAGTTAAACTTAGCCCAGAAATTACCCTGATCAAAGTATCATCAATGAGCATAATACGAGCAGAGGGTTTGAGTTTTTACTTACTAAACAAAGGCCTTTTCTACTTTCATTATTAAGCAATGCACAACAGACACCATGTGATAGAGTGGTTGATGTTTATGGAGCAAACTAAATCTGTCATCAAATCAAACAGACAGGGGAGCCATCAAACATGCTGCATAAACATCAACCACTCTAATCACATGGTGTCTGTTGTGCATTGCTTAATAAATCATTCTGTTGACCACATTTGCAGACTTTTATTTTTAAACACAAAAACCTTAAGATTGTAATCTTGCACAAAGGCAGATTTTTAGGGGCAGCACGGTGGCTCAGGGGTTAGCACTCCGGCCTTTGCAGCGCTAGGTCCCAGGTTCGATCCCCAGCCAGGACATTATCTGCATGGAGTTTGCAGGTTCTCCCCGTGTCTGCGTGGGTTTCCTCCGGGTACTCCAGTTTCCTCCCACATCCCAAAAACATGCAGTGAGGTAAATTGGCTTCTCCCTAACAATTGACTAATTCCCTTAGACTTAATGACATATGACTATGATAGGGACAATAGATTGTGAGCTCCTTTGAGGGACAGTTAGTGACACGACTATGGACTATGTACAGCGCTGCTTAATATGATGGCGCTATATAAATACTGTATAATAATAATAATAGGGGACATAAGCCTAGAGAAGTATCAGTTCCTTTATGAGCAATCCTGCAACTGGTATTGGCTACATTCTATTTGTTTGATTGATACACTTTAAAAAATGTTTGTCACTCTAGCTGGGGATTATTACACATAAAGATAAGAGGAAGGAAGGAAAAAGGTATCCCTAAAGGAAAAGTTCTCAACTTGAGTATTTGCCAAACCAATAAAGCACATGCATATAGAAAGGAAGTACAAAGCATGTTTTTTTGGCAGACTAATGTTTAAAATTTACAATAAAGGATTTTAAAGATTTTAAATATTAGTCTGCCAAAAAAACCCATTCTTTCTACTCCCATTCTATATACACAAAGATATTTATAATACAATAGGCTGTATGATGAATAATAAATGAAGTAAATGAAAGGTAAAGGAGTCTCATCTACACTGCAAAATTTTTGGTGGAGTACAATTGATTACCTATTTTTGGTTAATATACACCATATAGTGGAATAATGATTTCTATCGGTCATGCAGTCAAACACATGCACACTGAAATAAACACAAATATATCAGACCAAGCTCATAATTAAGCTGTCCAGACATTATAATCTTTTCAATCCTACAAAAAAACCCATATATAATATGGAAGGAAACCCTAAACAAATATAAATCAGGGAGGCTCTTGCACTACAAAAGAACATAACACAACTTGCACAGTTTGCTCGGTACTAAAATTCCAAATACTCACATGACTCATCTGAAAGAATGCTGGGGTACTTGTGACATTCATTGTCCTTTGACGTGAGGATGACCTGAAGTTCTACTAATCGTCCTGAACTCGTTTTACCTGCCGGTACATCTTTCAGTCGAATGTAATCAAACATGTAATCGAAGTACCTGAGAAAAAAAATTATTGCAAATCCTAAATGTGTGCAGTCTGCAAATGTGAGCAATGCATTGTGGGTATGACATATGATACATAATCTGCAATGCACAAAGATACTTCAACAATCAACTTAGAGCTTTGATGTCTCCTTCTGAAAATTGCTAATTCACTGGGTGCCTGTGGTTCCAATACTCAGTCAGAGGTCCAGAACATACAACTAAAGTCTAAACTTCTTATAACATGTTATTGATAAAGCACCAACATATTACACAGCACAGTACATTTCACAGCGGTTGCTAATGACAAATACAAAACAGGAGCAATTAGGCGAAGAGATACCAAAAGAGCTCTATACACATTGGGAGAGTAGTACCTCTGCATGTAGCTTATGTAGTTATCTATCGGGACATGCTTTTTAAAGCAAAATAGATCATTGGTGTCAGTGGTAACAGGGGGACAAATTGCTCAAGGAACCCCTAGCATCCTCTGTAGGAACCCTGGTTGGGAAAACACTGATTTACACTATGCGGGTTTTCTTGTAGGTTTATTTTCCTTGTGGTTCACCTCAGACTTGTGTCTTTTTTTAACCTACTTTTATTTATAAATTGTATTGCAAGTTCAGGTTCACTTTAAAATGGGTGAGAAAAAGAAAAGTGTAGAACATATTTCAAAGCTTGCACAGAACAAGACTACAGACAACAAATTAATTCACACGTTGACATGTTTTATAAATGCCAGTAGGTTGGCTTTAGCACTTGATGATAATTGTACCCTGACCAAGGTGTGGCACCTCAGACAGGTTAGGTAATCACATACACTTTATATTCTCTGAACACTCATAGTTTCTGCAAGCAATGAGAGGTTGCAAAATGAGAAGCCAAGCAAAAGATGGGTTTTCACACCAACATCATGCAGAGCTATTGTCCCCTTATATGATCATAGATGATACACAATGTGGTTTTCAGCAGTTTATTAGAAACCATTCATCTGTGACCGGCACAACAGCTGACAGTCATCTGACTACACAGACCAGTGGAAAATACCGATTACCCTGCAACAGTTACTGACAGATCTGTACAACAGGAAAGTTCAGTTTTTTTCAGATCAATCTGGGGAAGTAAAACAATACTTACTGATCATGTGACATGTGTGGAGCTTCAACGTATTGGAAAGTGTTATTCATGAACAGGTAATGTGATTGGCCCATATACATGAAGACAAGCAAACTGTCATCCTGCAGCAGTTCTTGCACTACAATTCTCAGCATGCTCGAAGAGCAATGCTAGCCATACACCATGCAATGTTTGTGAGTCATTAAATGAGAACATTGAATTCATGCTTTTCTACTATATACTATGGATATTTGGGGAAAATGTAAATTGATTTTTTTGGAACATTTATAGTGATCAATGAAACTGCAACAGAATGGATTAATTTATATGCTGACCATTATTTATTTTGACTTGTATTTTTATAGCACCAATATATTCTACAGGATAGTCCATAGTCATATCACTAACTGCACCTCAAAGGGGCTCACAATCTAATGTCCCCACCATAGTCATATGTTACCACAGTCGATGGTGAAGTTTGCCGAAGTCAATTAACCTAACTACATGTTTTTTGCGGGATGTGGGAGGGAACCGGAGTACCCAGAGGAAACCCACAGAAACACGGGCAGAACCTGCAAACTCCATCCATTTCAAGGAATTTGTATGAGACAACTAAAAACCCCATTTTAAACCAATACTGAAAAAACAGTATTGTAGGAGGAAAAGTCCATGCCTGACGTAACCTAAGATCACTTGAGTTGATCATATATGCACACCGAAGGCTATTTATAAAGCAGTGAATCTGACATTCACTGGAAGAGACTTACAGCCATTGAAAACACAAGGACCTAGATTCTCCACCAGTAAATGCCAGATTCACTGCTTTATAAAGTGACCCTATAGTGTAGCACAAAAAAATCAGCAGGACACTACAGATAGTTTGTATATTTAGCACAGTGTGTAGCAAATGTTATATTGTTGTGTATTATAGCCAATCATGGCAGATCAAGCAGTAACAATGTGTTACTTCCCCTACCGCCTAGATTGTAAGCTCTTCGGGGCAGGGTCCTCTCCTCCTCCTGTCACTGTCTGTCATTTGCAACCTCTATTTAATGTACAGCGCTGCATAGTATGTTAGCGCTATAGAAATACAGTTGATCATTAAAAATAACATGATGACCTGAGGATACATGTGATTGCAATGATCCCTCACCCTGTATGACATTTATACACAGTACACATGCAGGGTGCGGGTCACCATTGCCCTCCACCTGCCATCATAGGACGATACAATGAAGTTGTACAGAAGTTCCTATTGATCTCTATGACATTACAGGCATCTAGTTATAATATTGCATTATTCATATTTGCAGAGCTCTGTAGCAGCAGGCAGGGCAGGTCACGTGATGTGTAGACAGGAGAATAAAGTCGGCAGGTCACGTGACACACCGGGTACATAGGATGTGCTGCTGACTTCTTGAGTTAGGTGACAACGTACAACCCGGTGCAGGCACCACTCACCTCCTGAAGGCATCCTGCAGCACCAGGCAGTCCGGCCCTGCGGTTGACCCTTCTCCGTGAACTATTCTGAACTCAGGCGGGGGGATGAACATGACAACAGGGGAGACCTGTACCGACTGGGGTAGCGGCCATAAAGAGCCGTACGGGGACGGTTCCGGTGCGGTGAGCTCCGGGAACTTATGCAGTCGGTATGCATTGCTGGCTGCCGCCACGACGAAAAGCAGAACGGGAACCGACCGCACAGCCGTCATCTCCCCTCACACCGCTCACTTCATCTACTCCGGTCACGGGACACCGCTCAGTCATGTGACCTTCATGGACACACCCCTTGTCTGTGCAGGAGGGTGGGACTCTGACTGCAATAATAATAATATAAATAAATATGGCCATAGAGCTGTATGTGGGGTGTGTAGTCACACAGGATTCCCCATTACATGTATGTGGGGTGTGTAGTCACACAGGATTCCCCATTACATGTGTGTGGGGTGAGTAGTCACACAGGTGTCTTCATTACATGTATGTGGGGTGTGTGGTCACACAGGATTCCCCATTACATGCATGTGGGGTGTGTGGTCACACAGGATTCCCCATTACATGTGTGTGGGGTGTGTGGTCACACAGGTGTCTTCATTACATGTGTGTGGGGTGAGTAGTCACACAGGTGTCTTCATTACATGTATGTGGGGTGTGTGGTCACACAGGATTCCCCATTACATGTATGTGGGGTGTGTAGTCACACAGGATTCCCCATTACATGTGTGTGGTCACACAGGTGTCTTCATTACATGTATGTGGGGTGTGTGGTCACCCATTACATGCATGTGGGGTGTGTGGTCACACAGGATTCCCCATTACATGCATGTGGGGTGTGTGGTCACACAGGATTCCCCATTACATGCATGCTGGGGTAGCGGCCATAAAGAGCCGTACGGGGACGGTTCCGGTGCGGTGAGCTCCGGGAACTTATGCAGTCGGTATGCATTGCTGGCTGCCGCCAAGACGAAAAGCAGAACGGGAACCGACCGCACAGCCGTCATCTCCCCTCACACTGCTCACTTCATCTACTCCGGTCACGGGACACCGCTCAGTCATGTGACCTGCATGGACACGCCCCTTCTCTGTGCAGGAGGGTGGGACTCTGACTGCAATAATAATAATATAAATAAATATGGCCATAGAGCTGTATGTGGGGTGTGTAGTCACACAAGACTCCTCAATACATGTGTGTGGGGTGCGTGGTCACACAAGACTCCTCATTACATGTATGTGGGCTGTGTGGTCACACAGGATTCCCCATTACATGTATGTGGTGTGTGTGGTCACACAGGATTCCCCATTACGTGTGTGGGGTGCGTGGTCACACAGGATTCCCCATTACATGTATGTGGGGTGCATGATCACACAGGATTCCCAATTACATGTATGTGGGGTGTAGTCACAAAGAGCACACAGGCGTCTCCATTACATGTGTGTGGGGTGTGTAGTCACATAGGATTCCCCATTACATGTATGTGGGATGTGTAGTCACACGGAGCACACTGGCGTCTCCATTATATGGCCTACAGACATAACTATACAATTTCATTATTCATACAGCTCCCTGTATATAGGTGAATGGGGGCACTTTATAAATGTAATAAGTCTGCTAACCGTCAAGCTGTTTGTAGTCCCGAATCTCTCGATAACGTAGACAAAAAGGCACAATGTCAGTGGGTCCTTTATGCTATAATTACAACATTTACAGGGAACTATATTTGTGGAATTATTTCTTCCTTCACTGCCATGTAAAGTCGTCGTTGCAGTCCATGATGATTCAGCATGGTTCATGTCCCATTTTCTTCTTCCTCCTGGGATTTGGCGGGAAAGCGAGGAGGACTAATCTGAGCAAATTGTTTAAAGCTAGTAATGAACAAAAGTTTTTGTTCATTGAATCTTGAAGGCACCATAATATGTATTGGTCATTGTCACGGCCTTCTATTGCTTCACACTTACTCAACACTTTGCGATCTTGTACGCGAAAGTTCTCGCAATACAATAAAAATGAAATTAATGAAATAAATATTCAAATTATAATAAAAATGATGGGACGCGTTGGGCTTCATGGGCCCCCTTGAGGTTCATAGGCTCCGGAGTGATGTACTGGCTGCACCCCCTTTCCTCGGGCCTGGTGACCACACTTTGTACTTGTCTACAAATTGCTCCTCATGTTGTCACACAAACTTTCAATGGCAACAAATGGATGATTTACATTCCATAGACTGTTGCCTGGAAAAGCAAAGCAACATGTTTATTTAAAGCTGGCCCCACAGTGGAATATAATTATTTCTCTTTACTACAACCCCCCCCCCTTACTTCTCTCTACTATCTAGACCCTAAGTTGGTGCTTGTGTAACCTTTGCTATTCCTGTTTTGAAGTCAATTACAAATTTTTACTTTCTGTATCAGCCCCAGGAATTAGAAACTAATCAGTATGGTTTTGATCATGTAACTACCTAACCTACTAAGAGAGAAAATCATGGTGAAGTCCATGTACCTATAAACATTCTGCCTGAATATGTCATTGCAGCCTGAAGATTGTAGTGAGCATCTCTTCAATACTGTAATTGTCAGATAGAGTTACAGTAATAAATGCATTAAAACATTGGGGCTACGTGTCTTATGTATACTACTGTGCTGTGCTGTGTTAGACTTGCTTTTGGAATGCATCCTAAATGCAGGTCATCAAAATACTTATATTGTCCAGTGCTAACAACAGTTCAGACGCTGTGTTAGAACTCATTAAATCCTAGGTGTTTTATTGGCAGGCAAAGCAAGACAGATGCAGCCTTTTCCTGTCATTCCAATACATGCAATGGTATTTGAATAGCTATTAAACACAAATGTCTTTACTGTTCACACAAGCACATTCAACTATCAAAGGAAGCATTGAACTATTGTCCTAATTATTAAATAAAAAGAAATACATCACTAAATTATTGCTGTCCATTTGTGAACAAATAATAAAACATTTTTATTGGGGTATTTAATAAAGTAATGACCTTAATAAACAACATGAAAATATTTAGATAGGCATAGGAGGCCATTCATAATGCAGTGAATCTGACATTCACTAAACATTCTCTGATAGAGAATCACTGCCACTGGCAACACATGGACCTGGAAGAATCTTCATTAGAGAATGTTTAGTGAATGCCAGAGTCACTGCTTTATAAATAGACCACATAATAATTGTCAAATTCACCTACAGACACTGATGCTGCAAAATTTAGTCTAGACATCTATGCATCAATTACTTTGGGTCCTACAGGGTTAATAATAAAGGAGTCAAATTACTAATGGAACAAATATGACTCTACATTGTACTTCCTTTTCATACTCAGTCATTTTTTAGAAGTTTCCGTTTTTGTGATCCCAGGAAACTAAATATTTAACTTCACCTTATGCATCTACTCTTCGGTAATTCTGTTCAATCAAGAACCCCCTGGAAGGTATCATATTCTTCTCTGAATTTGCTAGTTGCCTGAATGCCATTCTTTGTCATTGGCTTTATTATTATTATTAATACTAATATTATTATTATTATTATTTATAATAAACAGTATTTATAGAGCACCAACATATTACACAGGGCTGTACATTAAATAGCATAATTCCAATCTCCTGATTCAGAACAAGTGAGCAGTTGGGTTTTATAACCTAGTGTAATGACCGCCTATATATGTACTTCCTGGAGCACTGAACCAGGTGCAATACCTGTACTATAAAAAGACTCCACCAAATAAACATGATGAACAAACAAAATAAAATTGTTCCAACTATAACAGGTGCAGGGTGGGGTGGAGGAAAAAAGAGTTTTAACTCATTATATCAGATATAATAGAATTATTCTTATAGAGAAGGGGAGAAGTTGGTTGATTTAAAGGAATTGTATAGGAATCTGTTGATCCAGGTAACATGCCTCAAGGGATGAGGAAGGATTATTTTCCCCTTCCTCCGGATCAGCTATGTCTATAGGGTTTTTTATCTGGAATATTTTTATTTCCCAAGTGGTTGAACTTGATAGGCCTTATGTCTTTTTTCAACCTAACTATGTAACATAGTGTAAATGTATAACATATGTATAGGCATGCCCCACAAACATTCCCTTTCTTCCCTCCAGCACATGACCCAGCATTTTGTATCCTTCCTGAGTAACAGCCCCTGTTCCATCCTAGTGATATCATTACTAGGCTTGTACAGTAATTCTTGTAGGGGCAGCTAGCACTTCCTCCAGAACCACCTCTTTAGAAAGCCCTTTGCCTACACATGTTGGGCCCAATTTATTAAAGCTGTCATTTTCACCTTCGCAACATCTTCAAAATCTGCATCTAACTGTCCCCTGAGACCACCAGACTCCTTATACACACTCTTATTATCTCTCCTCTGGACTACTGTAACCTCCTGCTCTCTGGTATTCCACTAACCTGACTCTGTCCTCTACAATCTATTATGAATGCTGCAGCCAGACTCATCCATCCTTCCCACCGCTCATCTTATGCTGCATCTCTTTGTAGTTCTTTTTGTTGGCTTCCATTTCACCTGAGAATCAAATTCAAGCTCCTGTGCTTTGCCTTCAAATCCCTACACAGTTCTTGTCCCACTTACCTTTCTTTAGTACACTAGCCGCTCCCTTCACTCCTCCAATGACCTACTACTGACTTCCTCACTCATAACCTCATCACACACACAGCTCCAAGACTTTTCTAGAGCTGCCCCGACACTCTGGAATGGTCTTCCTCGTCCTTTTCGGCTTACTTTCTGCTCATTTAACACTCAAACTTGTGCTCATTTTTTCAAACTTGCCTACCCATCTTCTTCTGTCTCCTAAAACCCTCACTACTTCCCACCATTCACCAACACCAACCTCCTATTGTGTGTTACTTCCCCCTCCTCCTAGATTGTAAGCTCTTCGGGACAGGGTCCCCTCCTCCTCCTGTGTCACTGTTTGTATCTGTCTGTCACTTGCAACCCCAATTTAATGTACAGCGCTGCTTAATATGTTGGTGCCATATAAATATTTTTTGCATGTAGAATGAAACGATTTGGGAGAGAGTTCTGTGATCTCTCTGGATGGGATTTCAGTGCAAAAAAGGTGTTGTCAGGTAAAACGGAAAGTTAGGGGTATGCCTCATGACCTAATATATGCTAATGTATTTGTTTATTGAACATTAAGGTATGTAATGCAAAATGTGAATTGGACCTAAAAGCGGAACTAAAGTTCAAAAACTAAAAAATGTGAACAGACAGGTTCTTGATTGCAGAAGGGCCAGGCAATGTTCCTTCTACCATAAAATAAACTTTCCTGGCTGGGTCCAATTTTTTGAGTTCACTTATTTGTCCACTCTTGGATGCCAACATGTATACCTGGTCCTCTTCATGGTTCAATGCCAGGCCAGAATAATGTAAATCCTGCACATGCTGGAGTAAACTCAAAACAGCAAAAAAAAAAAAAAAATACACTTACCTTCAATCCCGCAGGGCAGTCCGATCCCTCCGGGGGTGTCCTGAATCTGGTCCCGCATTGGCCCGCCGCCATCTTCTCTTCTTCTTCCTGTTCTTAATTCTATGTCACCCGACCCAGGTGCGAGAACAGTGATATAGACATTCGCAGTGAGATCAGCAAGTTTTTCTCTTTACGCAAAAAGAATATTCTGCGCATGCCCAAAGGCAGCGAAGGCCGCTCTGGCATGCACAGAAGGAGTGCCCAAGAGCCTCCTAGGATGTTTGACGTAGGTATCCCGAGAGGCTTTGCGCTCCCATTCATTAGGAAGCGGTGCTTCACCCATTTTTTTTTTTTTAAAGGGTGTTGCACCCTTTTGTTGCACCCTAAAATAAAAACAAACAGAATTTTTACTTTCCATAAAAGGGTTGTCTACCCTTTTGTGTAAAGTGAAAATTCTGAGTTTAGGTACGCCTTAACTTTAATAAGCAGATCAAATAGTACTTTCAGGTTTTTTAAAGCCAAACAACCAAGGAAGAGTACATTTATTGCAGACATGTTGTTTTTTTTATTTTCTATAACATACAATATAGGTTCTGGGGTTTTCTATTCAAAGAATATAAAAGTTGTAGACAATATTGTCTGAAATAGAACTGGAGAAACTGGAAACTGCTCCCAGCATGCTTGTGTAAACACAATGCTATGAATCTGCTAAGAAGGCTTGTTACTGTTCTAAACAATCACTGTGTTTTTAGTGGCATTACCTGTGTTTTATGTTCCCCTAAGGAGACAGACTTTTGGTTTTACAGAGAACTGTGCTGCACTACAGATGACCTGGGGAGCCTGGGAAGACCTTATGGTTCTTTGCCAATCTAATCCTAATATTGATTGCACAGGGTTTACAGGGTGCTGCATTGAAGAGACATCTGCAGAGAAATACACAAGCTTGTGTCAGGAAGGACATGCACAACATGAAGCAATCAACAGCAGGAAGTATAGTATTCAATGACTAATCTAGAATCTGAAAGTGTACAATATATGAAGGTCAGGGTTGTATAGCATTATAACTAAAGATGATTCTGTCTGGGGGCGAGATAATTCCTTGTAGTAATGTGATATGCTGGGATTAAAACAAAATCTTGCTGTCAATTGTTGTAATTTAATTTAGAGAGTTGAAATGATTACATAACGACCTGTAATGGGAAATAATTTTAGTTTATTTAATACTGTTGTATGGTAACCTTAAAAAAAAAAAATCAATAAGTCCCCTAGCCTGTGGGGGCGGTGTTATGATCTGGGGTGCCTGTGGGGGCAGTGTTATGATCTGGGGTGCCTGTGGGGGCAGTGTTATGATCTGGGGTGCCTGTGGGGGCAGTGTTATGATCTTGGGATGCCTGTGGGGGGCAGATTTATGATCTTGGGATGCCTGTGCGGGGCAGTGTTATGATCTGGGGATGCTTTTGGCTGTGGGGGCGGTGTTATGATCTGGGGATGGCTGTGGGGGGCAGTGTTATGATCTGGGGTGCCTGTGGGGGCTGTGTTATGATCTGCGAATGGCTGTGGGGGTGGTGTTATGATCTGGGGATGCTTGTGTGGGGCAGTGTTATGATCTGCGAATGCTTGTGGGGGGCAGTTTTATGATCTGGGGATGCCTGTGGGGGGCGGTGTTATGATCTTAGGTTATTTCCGTTGGTCAGGTCTAGGTTTAGCAACGTTATGCGCCAAAAAAATGGTCAGCTGACTACATGAATATATAGAACGCCCAGGTTTTTCCATCAATGGATTTTTCCAAAATCACAGTACCAGGATTCACCAGGCTCAGAATGCAAAATTGTTGTCCAGGGGGCATGAGACCTCATTTTCACACATGGATTGTCTTCTGATGTCCAGACCTTAACCCCCTGGAAAATCTTTGGGATGTGCTGGAGAAAACTTTACACAACGGTCCGACTATCCCATTACCAATATAAGATCTTGGCAAAAAATGAATGAAGCTCTGGATGTGAAAAAAAACGTTGACTAGGTGAAAAAATAACATTGTATGCAAGTATCATATTGATACCACAGCAAAGGTGTGCTCTAATCAAAGTTAAGGTGGTCTAACAAAATACTGCATATAAATTCCTATAATGGGCTAAAATACATAGTCCACAACATATGTGTGTAAAATTTAATTCAAACATATAAAAAGTTGAAAATCCAATAGGTGATAACTTACTTTATTTAAGCCACCAATGTCCCTATCACAGCACACGTTCACACTGGGCAGGACCTCACCTCCTATATCCCCATACTTGTTATTACAAAAAGGCAATAAAAGCTTGAAGGTTCTTTCTCTATGTGGGAAAGGTTTACACACACCAAGTGCTCTGCTATTTTTTGTAATGCTTAGGTACAATTACCATTTCTAAATGAGGGGGTCATTAATTAGTTGCTAAAATAAACTGCAGCATGTAATTTCTAAGTAAAGGATGTGTCGCTCATGCAGTCAGCACAGAAGCAGGTTTTTATGCAGTTATTTATTTGCTGTGACTGGTAACAGGATCACTAGTGTGACATGGCCGTTAATGACCAGGTTATCAATAGCTCCGAGCATACTTCTATCTGCCGCCTCTTAGTGACTTCCTTTACAACATGACCTCCGGCATCCTGTGCTGCAGAACAGGTCTACATTTGCTAAGTTGAGAAAACTGATAAAGGCTGTGTAGAGTTTCCTGCCGTTATTTTGCTAACTTGCAATATCAGTTTTGAACTTGCTGAATTTTTCTCCCGCTGATTGTAGCCATATTAGCATACTAGCAACAACTAAAGTTCCACTTTGAAAACTGGTTTTGATTGTCATCCATTTGCCAAATTTCTCTGAGCCATGCATGCAATCCTAGCTGCTCTTACAGATGCCAGGAATGCAAGCCTGCCTGGGAATTACATAATGCCGGCCAGGCCAATTGAGATGGCCAAAGATTGGAATGTGGAGAAGAAGGAAAAGAATGGCGGAACCCATGAAAGAATAAGGACAGGTGAGTATTGATGGGTCTAGTTTAAAAGTAAAAAAATGAAGAAGTGACTGGAGATAAAATAAACATACCTGCCTAATAACAATTTTTTTTTCATTCACCTGTCCTTTCTCTGACGTGGGGGCTCTTCAACCATTGACCAGGCCTAGATGATGTAACTTTTGCTCTTGCAGTCCTGGCAGCCCTGGGGGATGCCCGTATAATCGGCAAATCCCAGAATCCTGCATGCACAGCTCAGTGTATTTAGAAGATTGCAAACAGACAGGATCAGAACAGATATGTTTTATCGCTGACATCGCCTGTCCATTCTACACTAACAAACCTGCCAGTTGTCAACATTTAAAAGCCAAATTTTAGTTCTATTTTAGGTACTGTCTGCAATCCTTTTTTAAATTTGCACTAATACATTTTCCGGACAAGCTTTTAGATGTCACACACACACACACACACACACACACACACACACACACACTTACTTCTCTGTTCCAAGCAGTGGTAAAATACAATGCTTTAGCAGAATGTTAAAAGCTCTGTAAAAACAATTTTTGCAAAAATAAAAAAGGCCAAAAACAAAACAACACTTGGTTAGAATGTTCGCACATTCCCCTGGCTGGTTAGGTTTCTACAAACAAGAAAATTGTGCATATCAGCACCCATATGTGTGTGCACAGATCTAATGGCTAATGTAATGTTCCTGACAGGGGACACTGAGTACATGTGCTGAAAGACAGAGCTGTGCAGAGAAGCTAGGGGGGTCAAGCACATTTGTCCGTGTGTTTCCTGCCCTTGATCAAGTAAAAATATCCCTACTTTAATGATTGTCATAGGAAGTGTTATATGATCATATATATGAAATGATGAATAGAAGCCTTCCAGCAGGGCAGGAGGCATTGACACTGGACCCACCTGGATCACTTGGGATCCCAGCCCTCATCTCACTCTCTCAGGGCGTTTCTGCATTACTATCCTAGAAGGTAATCAATCCATTTACTCAAACTACTGGTACTCAATAATTGTACTGCTTTATGAACCAGACAGATGTGAATGGTCACTACAGATTTGTGCTACACCCAGATACAGTAGTTCAGTATTTGCATGAAATGCTTCAATGATAAAAGGAAATATATTATGCAGTGGCTATAAAGGTGTGATGCAATATTCTCTCTTGAGTTTAGGTTCCTTGTTAATTGTTCTTTTATGTATAAACAAGTCCAGAGGTTACTGGTTAACGCAGACAGATATAAACAGTACTGAAAGTGCTTATTAATGAAATCCAGAAGATTCTTGTTTTGCCTTCAGGAAATGCGTTTAGGCAGAAGTCCAAATTGCAAAGGTAAGACTTTATTGGCACATAAGTGAGGAATATAAACAAAACATATTCGAAAAGCACAGACATGTTTAGGCTTAAAACTAATTGAGGGTGGAATAATTTGTATAGGAACACATATCATAAGCAACAAAGCAATTACAGTTAAGGTGTATGTCCAGCCATTTTTTAGTTATGTACAGAGCAGGAAATTACAGTTTGGGATTTTTGTTTTGCTGTCACAAAAAATATTTCATTTCCTGTCCTGAAAAGTGAACAAAACTTTAATCTGAAGGAGTTGTCATTAGAACAGAATGTCCTCATTGGAGGATTTATCCTTACCTATTGCTCTAATTACATCAGAAAATCTTAGAATGGTTTCTTGTCAATTTCTGTCTTAGTCAATGGTCATCAGGATAAATACATTTATACAGATCTTTCAAAGTTCACAGCCCTGTTGCCCAGATTAATGTGTTTTTCTGTTGTTTTTCTAAAACGCAGATTCTCTTTAGAATACAAATAGTGGCGGTATACCATATACTTTGCTTTCTACTCCTAATTATGTATTCATTTCAGGTTGTGAAATGTGTTTGCGAAATCAGTGGCCAGTACATCTGTACTCCTCTGTTTAAATTGCATGTAAACCCTTCTGCTATATATAGGCTTTAGATTTTTATTGCCTGAGTCAAGATGCTTTTTTTTCCTATGGGAAAGACATAGCATGACGCCTTGTGGAAATTAGAAGCATAATTTACTTGAATAGAATAACTGATTACCACATTTTCTTACCATGAATGCCACCTTAAAGTGGGGGTCAGCAGCCAGTTGACTGTAGCGATTAACTGTGATGACCACTGAAAAATTGGTCATCAGAATGTTTAACATTTAACATTTAAAACTGGTAAATTGCACCATATTACATTTTTGTTTATGGGCCAGAACATGGTGGGCAAAAAGGGTTTGATGAAAAAGTTCAGCTGGGGGTCTTTAGATGCCTGGAATGCATAATTCACTAAAGCATAATATGTCTCCAAAGTTGATTTTGAACAGTGTGGCATTTGGTTGGTGAAAGTCTATAAGGGTAGTGTAAGGGACTTACCCGTCCTGCGAGCCCGCGGTGTCCCTGGGGATCCCAGCCACAGAGGGAGACGCCGCTGTAGCAGGCAGCATGGCCGAGGCTGCTGCTCTACTCGCAGCTTGTCTCTCTCTGCAGGCGGAGGGATCTGATGTGGGTAATCGAGAGCTTCTGGCAGTAAAATGGGCTTTTGAGGAATGGAGGCATTGGCTGGAAGGGGCAGAGCATCCCATAACAGTCTATACCGACCATAGAAACCTAGAGTATATTGAAGGGGCTAAACGCCTCAATGCCTGGCAAGCCCGTTGGGCCCTGTTTTTTACGAGGTTCAACTTTCAAATAACTTACAAACCAGGTTAAAAAAACGTGAAAGCTGATGCCTTGTCCCGTTGTTTCCAAGAATCGGCCGCAGGGGATTCAGTTAGTCTCCTATCAGACGGCGCCAGGTGGCGCAAGGCCATTGGTCACTCTGGGCATTTAAGGAGAGCCTGTCCTGTACACCATTGCTTGCTATAAGCCTCTGTGAACTCAGTGTGCTTGGGTGTGTCATTGTGTTGGTTAAGTTTACCTGCTTTTGTCATCTCCTTAGTGACCTGGTCTTTATTCAGTGTGCTTTATGACACTGAATAAAGCCTGATTCAAGGATATCTGGAGTTGGTTGTGGTTTGTGTGCCCAGGCGCATTACAGGTAGTAGGGGTGATAAGAGAAGTAGAAATGATCATAACCAGAGTTGAGCCAGATAAAGGAAAAAATGGGGAGAAATCAGGTTGTCATTGTGTATGTATATTATAAACCTATAATATTACAAGAACAAAAAATTGAACATAAAGATAAAAGTAACACCCATGCAATTACTGATTAACTCTAACCACTGCAGCAATAACAAAAACTTAGACGAAGATAAGTTCCCATCCCTCACACCCACTTTTGGTTCCAACTGGCCCTGTCCCAACCATTATTGAGTATTTATGTACCTTGAGATGACAAGTATATAGAAAAAAAAACAATATAAAAGTAGAATAATTGCAAAGGATTACAGAATGAGACATGAACACCCAACAAAGCAAATTTATGCAGAATACCCTTTGCATACTCCAAAAAAAAATGTAAAAACCCCTCTTGTGGCTGAGTTCACCTCCAGCACCCAGAGTTCCTGTTCAGGAAAGGTCGTAAAAACCTGGCCGTATTAAAATATAACCTGTGTACAATTTTGTACTGAATAAGTATTTCTCTGTCAGAAATCAAAGATGTGAAGGGACAATGTCATACAGAATACAGTTTAAGGTGGATGTTTTCCCTTCCAACCTGAGGCCAAAAAGCATGTCTGAGCTGTAAATACTGAAAGAAGAACCAATATGTAATTGGAACTTTCAACATATCAAAGCAGAGTTTTCTATTTCTAACTATAGCTGACTGTACAAAAATAACTTAGTAAGCCCAAACCCTTGGATCCAGAATGCTAACAGAATGAGGAAGAGAAGAATTCTGCAATTGTGGAGTGTGAGGTGCAAAGGTGTCAACTGGGGCAAACATTTGGCAAAAATGTGTAGACATCATCATAGGATAAGGGACCCATACCTTGAAAGGGGTAAAAAGTATAAGGTATCATAGTATCTCCCTCCTCTGCTGCTTCCAGTACAATAGCTGAATTAGTAGCCAAGGAAGTAAACCACCCATGCACAAAAACTAATTACACTGTCAAAAAAATGAGATTTGGGCAGCAAGTTTTCCCTGAAGCCAGGAAAGTTCCCTTGGATGCAATCTAGGGGCAGCTCCCCTCCATTAAAAAAAGTAATAAAACTTTCCTCCTTCTCTTCCAACATAAGGTATGAAAGCTTTACTAAAGAACCCATAAGTAACCAAGAGCTTCCAGTGCAATGTGGCTTAAAGCTCAATAATGTCAATGTCGCAATATAGCTCAAAATCCTCCAAAAACTAGAAGGTAGTGCTAGAAATAATATAAAATTTAAAAAATAACAATATAAAAAATGAAAAAATATTTTTGTATCCAACTAAAAGTAGCATGCCAAGATCCTAATAGTTCCCTAAAAAATACAAAAATACCGTATTTTTCGGACCATAAGACGCACTTAAGCAGGCCTGAAATACACTAAATATATTGAAAAATCCTTGGCAAGGTAAATAAAATTTTTTTTGAGCTGTGTAATTTATCAGTATGGTAGAGTTTCATTGTCTATTCAGTAGTTTGGGTCTGTTCTCTTGGATATGCTGTGCTGCTGTATTAGAAGTCAAGGAAAAGCTTTACTGTCTGGCTGGGGCACAAAGACCTCAAAACTGGTGGCAAAGGTAAACCATTTAAAATATGGGTTACAAGTATACATTGCTAGTACCTTGTGTCAAGACAATGGGCTGCATGTGTCCTGATTACTTTTAATTTATATGTTCAGGGCCCTTCCAGAATTTCAGTTTTTTCAGTATTTTCAATACTCAAGCAGCACTTTGTGTATTATCTAGATTCGTCCAGCAGAGGGCAGTATTGTCCAACAGTTGAAGGAGAGAGGATCTACCACCTATATAAATAAAAGTCACAACAGCTTTAAGTAGTAAAATGAACACAAAACACACACAGAAAAACACCAAATAAAAAAAAAAACTATTTAATGTATATCTCTTATAAGCTTCCATAATAAATCTTACAATAAAAGAGAAAAAAGACATTATTTTAATACAAATACATATTGTAAGAGATTACTTCTATATCTGTAACCCACATAAATCATACTTTGCATGCAAGATGCATAGCTGCTATTTGCAGAGCTGTGGTCTGGGGGTTGACTTCTAATTAATGTTTTTTTGGGATATCCAAACTCAAAGACAATAATTTAATATTTTTCAGCTTACCCAATGACTGTGTTAGTTTGTTTTTTTCTGGCTTGGTACACTTTGTGCAAAATAACTGGTAATTCCAGTGTCCTCGTAACTTCCTGTGCAGTGAACTGATATCAAACAATCTTATCAGATTTCTCAGCCTTATTGTATGAACTACAAAGGAACATTCTCTATGTAATGGAGATGAGGAGTGGAGGGAGGACTAGTAGTCCAAATCAGGGGAGTGACATTCATGCCTCCTTCCATATATACAGTGCATCAAGTGTGCATTGTCAACTTCAGAGAATTATGCACAGCATTATCAGGTGAAAAAAAAGAAAATGAATGCAGCCACCACATCTAAAGGCGAGTTGCAATATACAGTATTACATTTTTTATGCTTTAACCCTTTTTACACCATTATGTGTAGAAGGCAGCCAGTATGTTAAAGGATCTGCTGTTAATTCTTATCAGAGGACATATTCACAAGCTTTAAACTTCCTTAGATAAGGTACCTGCAGTAGTTTTTTTCAGGCTTCTTTACTTTCACCTGTCAGTAAGGCATTTTGAGTCCTAGGATGACAACTCTGATTAACAATACTGTAATTATTAGTATTTAGCACTCGCAGAACACCAATAAAGTGATTTATTTTGTTAAATTGGGGAAGGGTTAGAACTTGTGTCATGTTATAAAAAATGTCCTTACTTCCTGTCCTAGGGTGAACAAAAACTAGAACAGGAAGCAAGGTGATATCTCCTCAATGGGGGACAAATAAATCTGACCATTCACTACCTCATCAGAAACAAAGAAATGCAATCAGGGTGCTCTCTTTTTTTCTTTCAAATGTGTACATCGGGTCCTTTAAAGGCATATGCAAACCTCTCCAAATATACCAAGGTTTTCCAAGTGCTCATGAGGTCTGTGGCTTTGTGGATATTTGTATATGTCATTCAGAATTGAGAATATATTGTCCTTCTTCAGAGTTACAAAAGTTAGCAGAAATGTAAGCAAGAGCTTTCCTTGAGACTGATTAGTTAACTATTTTCTACAGCCATCATGACCCCCAGCATGAGTAGTTCAGTATGAAAGTCTGTGTGCACCTATATTGCACATATATTAAAGTCAACCTCTTCTCTTTATTTACCAGGCCATTCTTTTGTCCAAATCTGCACATGCATTAAAAACCCTCATATAATGCAAATGTACAACTACAAATGTACAACTACAAAAGATGGCAAAAAACATGAATCAGTATCCCTCCTATTGGACCTTATTTATTAAAGTTCTCCAATGCTGGAGAGGATACACCTTCAACAATGAACCTGGGTGATCCAGCAAACCTGGAATTAATTAAAATTAATTTATTTAATATAATATTTTAATTAATTGAAGTCATCTGCTATTTGTTAGCAAATGTTTTGAATCCTGGACCAGATCCATTCCCGGTTTGCTGGATCACACAGCTTCACTGATGAAAATGTATCCTCTTCAGCATTGGAGAGCTTTAATAAATCAGGCCCATTGTGTGCTACTTCCCTACCTCTTAGATTGTAGGCTTTTTTGGGCAGGGTCCCACATAGACCAAACTAACTACAGTGTACTAGTGTTTGTTAACAATGTAACAAGTACTGTGCAAAAACATTTCTGCTGATCAGTGCTAAAAGAGCTGCCACAGATCACACCTGACAGCATCGTGCATAGGCATCCGCCTATAGGAAAGCAGCCTACGATATATGAGAGATGCCCTAGCTCTGCTCTTTAAATGGCAAATCATCTTAAAACTACCCCCCTTGGCTTTCTCTAAAAGTAAAGCCTGCTGGATGAACAAAGCAATATGAACAAAACTATGATGAGCAAATAAAGAGCCATGACAGATCCCTCAATCCTTTGTCAGGTCTAAACCTGTCCTTAGTGTTCAGCATTATTAAGAGCACCATGAATGTTTCATGTGACTTACAAGTGGTTTCTTTAAAACCACCCTAACTGTACCAAAATTGGTAATACAATTTTTGTAACTTTTCAAATTTTTGTTAATAGCATTAGATTGCTGCAAAACTAGAACCCTATACCCCTGCAAACACACCACAGACAACTGATGATACCTGTGTAAACTTTTTAAAGAACAAATAAAGGCCTGCACTTGCATTAAGAAAAAAGGCTGACTGCACCGCCCCTGTGTATTTTTTGACTTTCAGTTAGTAGCAGTTACACCAATTATTTGTATAAGTAAGAAAAGCTCTTGTCATCTTCATGCGGATCCACATGTAAATCAGATGGCTTGTGACAAGCATCTGCCAGATGGCTGATTTAATATCTGTTACATGCTCACATTACAAGAAGCCAAAATAATGATCAGTAAATGTCTGTCAACCAAACAGCATTCTTCATGTTATCTTTTTCAGAATCTTGTTTTCACACCAAAAGTTCTTTATATTAAAAAAAGAACTCCTATTACTAGAAGCAGAGGTAATGGATGTTTACAAGATATTTCCCTTATGCGAAGTGTGATTCTTGTCACTTTTAGGGTGTTAAGTCTTTCAGTTGCTGTTACAATCAACACATTTGGTACCAAGGAAATTTACAATGGCACTACAAGTTGACATGGCTGTAAAACATCATATTTATAGGGGAGAGACCACAGAAAGGGAATTCAATTATAAGCATACAAGATCAAGTTAGAATTTCACTTTCATTTTCTTACTTGTTTTCTAGGGTAAAATGAAAAGGTTAGGTTTCTATTTAAAAATTCAAACACAAACATTCATCGTCTTCAGTCGATTCCATACAGATGAAAATAAAATAGATTCTGAGTAGCTTTTTGTAAAAGGCAATCATATCTTCTTCTATCTCTTAAATCCTCACTATAACCCACCATTCCATATACTTATATTGTGTTCCCCCTCCTCTTAGATTGTAAGCTCTTCTGAGCAGGGTTCTCTCCTCGTGTTTCATTGTTTGTATCTGTCTTTCATTTGCAACCCACATTTAGTGTACAGCGCTGCAGAATATGTTGGCACTATATAAATACTGTTATAATTATTATTATTAATAATAATAATAATAATAATAATAATGAGAATAGTATTATTATTAATAATACCAATATTATTATCTTCCTGGCATGGCCAACCAAGGTGGCTGAAGATCATCTGGAAAAGTAGAAAAACTTTTGTAGCAGCTTTTTTTTTAACTGATGCAATGATTTATTCTTCATGTTAACATGTGTACTAAAACATTTCAAAAGTGAAGAAAGTAAGTGGTGCAGTACATAATCACTTCTTCCACCCATCTCCCCATTTTTTTATCTTCAACAGTGCTGCTTTTTTAGATGTGGTGATCTGGTACATGTATAAGCTGACCAGTTCCCTCACAGTACCGTCGAGAAGTCTAAGAGGACACCATCACTGGACAGCCAAAACAAAAAGTCCAAGAAACACCTGGTGCACCCTCCCATGGTGCACACGCAGTAAGAAGAAGTGAAGACTTAAGACCTGACTTGCCACATTACCATGGATTTAAAAATGGATAGAAGTAAAGGGAACTTTTAGGCTTTATTTTAAACCGGTGGTTGGAGAGAGACACAAGTCTCATAATGCCATTAAAGCTGAACTCCAGCCTTACTTTGTGTCTTGCACAGTTGTACTCTCCTCTTACTGAAATTGCATACTCTGATTTTACTGAACACTGTCAGCTTTTCAGCAGGTCAGACATAGCCCAACTATTTCCTTGTTTCCGGACACCCAGGATCATCCAGCCCATTCCTTTTTAGCCTTTACTAGCCCCTGCATTTATTAAATTCCACTTCCTTCAGTCATTGAGGTGTAGCATCAAATTTAGGTGTTCCTTTTTTAACAGCCATGCACATAACCAAGATGACCTCTCCTATCAACCAAATATTACTAAACATGAACTCTACTCTCCACTAATAGGTTTCCTCTTTTCCCAGAACTAAAAAAACTATTCTTGGCCTGACCCAAGAGAGCAATTTATACAAGTGTACGCTCCTCCAGACCCATACTATACTATTTCATCATGGCACTCTTGTCTAAATTTGTTGTTGTTGATGGATTTCATTTTGAAAAGGTAACTGAATTTTGTAAGGCTACATTCAGATGGGCATCACAATAAATAGTAATGTTAGCAATGTTGACTACATTGTTACAACACTGTAGCAGACTTATGTTAAAGTGCCACCAAAACACTTTGCAGCAGTCTGGTGTTATTATTGAGAGAGTGTTGTATTCACCCCACAAGTCCGGCATCCGCAGGAAAAAGTCTACATTTCTGTGTTCCATACCTGTTGGAAACCAGAGAGAAGCTTAATGGAGGCTTCAAGCTTCTGAAATATCTGGAATTAGTTTGGTCAAGCTGTTCTTGACCACAGAAACAATGAGCACTCTAGGTGGACAATACCTTTGTTACAGATTGCCGCTCCTTTTGCTGAAAGTTGTCGTTAGAAACATTTACTGCATGTCAAGTAAATGTAAACGAATGTCGATCAAACCTTGCGCTGCAACTTGCAATGACATTTACTAGTGTTGATTTTGAACCCCTATCTGAACATTGTTTTATACGGCTGTTACTTCTGTTGTAGATAAAATCAGAGCTGTGTTTACCGTGAAGCAATTACAGTATAATGCCTATAGTGTTTGGTGATAAGGAACCATACTAGAAAAAAAATGTAGGTATGCTCTCTTTCTCTTTTTTTTAAATTGTCCAACCTCCCCTGAACACATGAACATGTCTAATAGCAGAAATAAAAAAGGAAGGGAACTCAGAAGCTGAATCACAGTATCTAATATAGACAATTTTTAACCGTTTCCCCTTTTTTTGGTATGTTGCACTCTTTGGCATATTGGTAGCATTATACTTTTATTAGCACATTTTAGGTTTCTGTAAAAAATAATTACATGGGAAAATAAGTGTAGTTGAGATAAAAGGGTATCGGTACACACTTGTACCAAGGCCAGAATAAATACAAGCCAGAGTCATAGTTTTAAATAACATTGTGAGCAGTCATAAAATGATTCTGCACACAATGAAATAATACCGGAATTGCAGCTAACTTCATCAGAAAACAGTTTACAGCTGAATGTTTGCTGTAATGACCCATCCCTCTAGGGTGTTGCAATCTGTTGAAAAACTATGCAAGACACAAGCTGGGGTTATGTTCAACAGGACTTTATTTAGTGTTTGCAGAGCATGATTTCTAATGCACAACACATTGTAGCAGACAGAAAAACGTGATGCCAAATTCACAGAGTATTTAGCATCATGAACCTCAATTTTTCCTTGAATAGGAATTAAAGGGCCTGGATAGGACCATATGTAAATCTGTTGCTGCAAATTTGTGGCACTTTATTTGGAATCCAGGCCAGGATGTCCTGGAAGGAATGGGTGGGTCAAGCACTCCATTGAGAATGGCTCTGGATCACCCGGCCATTGATAAAAAGACACCAGTCTTTGAGTTAGGGGAGTCAGAGCCTTAAGCCAGCA
>NC_092863.1:77526988-77531743 GCF_032062135.1 Pyxicephalus adspersus | reverse complement strand
AATCCATATTTGATCGACACAATGATCAAACTTTACTGTGAATGGCTATTCTGTCGATAAAGCAGATGGTAGTGTTGGTTTGGGAGGTGTAGGGAGAAATGAGAGCTGTATAGGGAAGAGCAGTGGAAAATTGATTGCTGCATACCTGTCCTTTTATTCATTTTATACTGGAACTCTTCCCAGTGTTTGTTATACCTACACAGCTCCAATTGCCTGCAGGCTGCTAGGAAGGGCTCATCGCTGTATAATTTACCACACTACAGAAAAAAAGTTTATGATTAGACAGAACAACAACACTATTTCCTATCTATATTCTGCTAAAAACTGATTGAAAAATGAGTTATGCAAGGTAGTAAATCAGGTACATAATTATTATCAGATAGATTCTGATCAAGAAACTGATCTTGCACAAAACTGTATTGTATGAGCACCTCAACTACTTGTGCTGTATTTCACATACTAAGGGTTTGCAGTGTGACGGGGTACATACCCCTACCCCTACCCCCAGCCCCACTTCCCACATTTCCCCCCTTTCCACCATGTTCATATTTTTGGGGAGCAGGACAATTAATAGAACACTTTACCTGCCTTCAAGGTCTCATTGTTATTTGCTTAACAAAAGCTTTTGGAAGTCTGTATTTTATAGATACATTGCAGCTGCTGCCTTGCCAGCAAATTAAGTTTAATAATGCCATTAATAAAAGAAGCATATGGTGCTCCTTTTTGTAAACTGAAATGAATCAAACATGGGTGCTTCTGCTGTATGTAAGAGAAGTTTATTGTACAAGAAAAAACAATTCCACAGCCAAATATTCTCCACCAGAGTATGCTGCTGTCCATGAAGATCCTGTTGTTCAAATATACCACATACAGCTGCAAGGCATTTTGGTACTCTTCAAGGTGGGTGGGTTGGGTGCATTGCATTATTGTTTTGGAGGGGAAATTATTTTTAATGGCACTTCAACACAACACATGTCAAAGCATATGTTTTACTACATATTAGATCCAAACAGGCCCTCAAAGCTGGGCTAAGGGTTGCGGTATGAGAGTTGTTTGGTGTAGCGCATACTTTATTATTGTCTGGTATTTATATAGTGCCGAAATAATACGCATCGCTGTACAAAGTCCATTGCCATGCACTAGCTGTCCTTCAAAGGAGCTCACAATCTAATGTCCCTACCTCAGTCATATATCATTATTTCATTCTTAGGTCAATTTTGGGGGAAAGCCAAAATCACCTAACTGCATGTTTTTGGAATGTGGGAGGAAACTGGAGTACCCGAAGGAAACACACACACACACACACACACACACACACTTTAAACTCCATGCAGATAGTGTCCTGGTTGAGGTTCTGAACCTGAGACCTAGTGCTGCAAAGACAAGAGTGCTAACCTCTGAGCTACCAGGCTGCCCTATTTCTAGCACCTTTTTAAGGGTAGTGGCTTTCTAATCAACACCCAAATTTTGCCATTTAATAAAAACCCACAAAAAACATAAACACATACATTTAAAAATACAACGCATTCCCAAAACCATGCATTCTATAATGGGGTCTACTCTCTACTTATCTACTCTCAAGCTCAATGTTGTGGGCACAACATTACCATAAAATTAGCAGTTATTACATCATGACTGGTACTTCTTAACGTATGACCAGTAGCCTGTGTGAATAGGAAACCACTAAAAGCACTAATAGCAAAGTTCATACAGCTCCAAGTACTCTCAGTGAAGGACAGCAGAGGTAGAAGCTGAGTGTGCCATATGTGCATATTCTGTATATGTTACCAAGTAGGACTTTAGTAAACAATTGTTTGGCTCTAACATACTGTTGATGGTGCTTCAGGGCACCCAGAGCTAGTTTGAAATATTTGTTTATTTCAGTACAATGCAGCGTAAGCAAATATTTCACAAAGTTTATATATATTCAGCCATCCCGCACAATACACCCTTTGTGCTCCAGGCCCCAGGTAGTCCACACTGGGTGTCAGGACTGCGTCAAACACAGGATTTGGACACTCATGTGCCAGGTCCTAAATGAAAAGAGTAATAAATAATTATAAAGCGAGTACAGAGAACTAAGACATTTACAAGACTTGGACACATAATGCAGAGACTGACATCTCTGCCAACTATTTAGGAAGGTAAATATGAAGATAGGTAGAGAAGACTGCCAATTTGTTCTTATAATAAGGAGATTCTTTGTGTTCTTTTAAAGCTTATTCCACATAATAAGATGATAAAGCCATGCATAAATCACATGGAGGCAAGACAAGAATGTGGAGATCGTCAGTGTTGTGGAGCAATATGCTCTCTTTAGTCTTATAACAATTCATCTATTATAACTGCTGTCATTTTATTGTTGACTGGACTTTTCTCAAAAATGCTAAACATCTAACATTAAATAATTAAAATAATGCCACATAGCCTCAGGTAAATACCAATGCAGAAGAGCTGTCAGTCAGGTCTGTTTGCTTTTCATAAATCTTTTCCGGTTACGTAAGTATAAGTTATCATGGTGTTCCCCTTCTCACTGCTTTTGTTTAGTACAGGCAGTGCTGTAAGACTTGGTGGCCTGCCATTATCATTAAAACCGAACTCCAGGCACATAAAATAATGTAAAATCTACATTTCACCTGATTTGCAGCCCATGTGGAGCTCAGACTAGGAGGGAGAGAACTAGCACTAATAGTCAAGGTACTCATGTGCTAATATGGAACATGCTGATAATAAAACAGATGAACTTAGCAGCCTTTTGGTACTTTTTTCATTGTGCAGTCACAGTCCTGTATAGACTTCAAACTTCTTCCAGAAACAATCTTTAGTGATAGCTTACAGTAAAAGGAAAATGAAGGAGCACTGTATACACAGCACCATTCTGTTTTATGGAGAGGGTAGGGGGGGAGGATTAAGGAGTAGCACCCCGCTTCACTCTGCTCCATTGGTACACCAATCATCCCTGCTCGATAGTCTATTGGTATACCAGAGTGGATTGATGACAGGGGACCACTGTACAGGTGCTAGATTTAAATAATGACAACAGATTGATTAATAATCTGTGCACATAGCTTTACTTTATTATAGCAAAGGTAATTCAGGTCTTTTAAGTAAAAAACTGCATTAGATTGTGTTATGGTCCTCAAGCATACATAATAAGAGTATAATTTGTCAAAAAGTCTTTGATGCATGCATATGATTTATTCTATGGAACTTTGATTTAGTCTATGGTTCCACACAGCGCTTTGGGAAATCTAACAAATAACATTAAATTGTATTTGAATAAAGGCATCTGAATTTGGTCTTTATCTATTGCAGTCCAAATTAAAGATTCAACTTTACTAAGATGCACAAAGCAAATGTCCCAAAGTGAAGTACATACCATTTACTAATAAAATATAAGGTTTGTTTGTTATTAAGCACAGGGTCATCTATTTAATTAAGGGTTTCTGTCCAAAAGGAGATACATATTTATTTATAAAAAGCTATAAAAACCTCCACACACAACCATCATATCATTGCTGCTTCAGCCATTGTTAATATTTGAAAAGTTAGAATTAAAGAATACACCACCATTTGAATTTACTTGCAAAAGACAAACAAGCAAACATAGCAGCAAATATATATGTGTAGGAATTGGAAATTCAATAAATGATTGCTAACCATATCTTTATACATGTGTTATGTAGTTATTTTTGTTTTAATATTACTGCTTGTTAATGCTTAGACTTATGTTAAACCCCATAGTTCTTCTCTTTCCCTCGCTGCACTCACCCCCACACCTAAATTAAAACAGCCAAACATATATATTTCCAATTCTGACCATTTGTTTTGCATATTTGTATCACCCCAGGTTTTCTCGGTCCACAAGGGAAGGATCTGCACACATTTTTTATATCTTTGTAATTGACAGTACAAATGAAGGTGTTCCATTGCAGCCACTGTCATCTTCTCCTGGTAATTTTCTGGATTTCAAACCTTGGGTCATCTTCATTGGTCAGATGGCTCCATGCCGAGTCTGTATGCTTAGGCTACATACAAACGTGCAATAATTATCGTTGGAAACAAATGACTGATTGTCCAATAATTGTTAACAAAAAAATGCGCAATGACTGCCTAACGACACCAATGAATGAGTAATGTTGCTGGAAATGAACGACCGCCCTTGCCGATCTGATTGGGCGATGATCCTGATACACTTTCTCCTTTCCATGTCACCTCTTCCATCGTTCAAACGATTGTATCTAGTGTGTGTACATTATTGATGGATTATATTTGAATGATCGTATCACTACAGCATGTACAGAATAGTGCACAATAGGATTGTTCTAAAATAATTGTAAATAATCGTTGATTGTTCGTTTCCTAACGAAAATCACTGCACGTGTGCGTAGCACTAGGAAACAATTATAAATATAAAAGCTGTCAGGACTTATTGCTAAGTGGACTTTACTTCCAATTTTTGGATTCTTTGCACTGCCCCGGTAGGGAGCCGTGAGCCCAAATATATACCAACCCGGTCAAGTGACAAGCACCTGAGGCATGTGTTCCATATTACACATCCGTATATTCATTTATTCCTATTTTCCTAAAATCTGCAACATGGTACATAGACAGAAATCAAAATCTTTCTAAGGAAACATTTTAAACATTTGAAAGGTCTTTGAACTCCTTACTAGGAAAATAATAGCTTATCATACATGACCAGGGTAGCTCAGACCTTCTAGCCCATCCCTTATAAACACCATTGTCATAACT
>NC_092863.1:77522447-77526303 GCF_032062135.1 Pyxicephalus adspersus | reverse complement strand
TCCAGCCCTTTTTAACGTCTCCCATTCCTAATCTCCTCCTACCCCACGTTGCATACTAGCCCAGCCCCCTCTAGCAACACTACCTTTTTCTTAACCCCTTAAAAGCTCTGGGCTAGGCCTCACACCCGGTCATGTGACCCTGCGGCTAATTCTTACGGCTACGGGCCTCTCTTTTTAGCATGACTGTGCTGAGGTTTTTATGTGTCAGTAAGACACGTGTGGCATATTAATTAGAGCATTTGGTAGGTGCAAGGACTGCAGCATGTGTTTCCTGGGTATATGGTTAGTAGGTCTATGTTGTATTTAACTAGGGTTCTCATCCTCATCTAGTTTCAAAGCACACAAACAGAATGCCTTTCAGTTTGTGAGAAATCCCCAGCTAAAGTCCGAAGGTAATCCAACATTTCCTGGAGTGTCAATCCCCTGGCTCCTCCTCAGTACAGTACAATGAATGTAATAGCAGGATCATCAGGGACTATTTTAATGAAAACTGTCGGGTCAAAAGGATGAAAAACAACATTATCTTGTTAAATTATAAGATTCTAGTGACCTTTAAAAGTAAATTTCCTTTAGGAAAATATAGAAGCTACCATGTTTGAGCATTGAGAGACTGACCAGAACCACTGATGGATTTGAAGAATACAGTACTACATGGCATTGATGCCATTCATTGCAGTATCTTCCTGTAAGACCAGGCAGCTGGTTCCGTCAATGGGTGGTTCTTGACACCTTGGGTTTACAGTACGGGGATTGCATGATACCGGGTGTCATTCAACCCAGACCATAATCTACATTGTATTGTAGAGAATGCAGGCTGCAAGGGGCAGTGCTGGAGATAGGATTGAGTGTTGTAAAAAAACATATTTATTTAAGCTGATACAGGGCTGTTAATGTTTTTTTCCTTTTTCTAACCTAAAGTTAAGCTTTACCCTTTAACTTGTAACCTTTAAGAGGTTTCTGCTTCTGTATATTTAGCCAAATCACCTTTTCAACCTTTAGTTAGCATCTTGTAGGTGTTTGATTTTCTTGCTGTCATTAACTTGGACAGGCTTTTGCTGGTAACCATTGGGGGAGGGTATTCTGTAGTCCTCAGAGATAACTAGGAACAACATAGGAGATAAGAGTGCAGCACAGGAAGACATCAGCACACAAGTGATAGTAATCTTTTTGCATTCATGAAACAGAACAAAATACCTTCAAAGGTTTATTTATCAAACCAAAAGGGGGCAAATAAAAAAAAAGTTCATAGAAGGGGCTACCTTGCACTTTAATGTTTATTACAGGTAAATATTTCTGTAACCTTCCATTTTCCTTCCTGCAAAAGCCAACCCACTTCACACTCCAACCTGAAACCTGTCTTCATCTCATCTCAAATCTCAGGAGACCAGAAGCAGCCTTACCCCATCTCACATTGCAGATATACAGCTAAGATACTACCGAACAGGTGTGTCTAGGCATGGGGAGTGCTCAGGTATTTCTCAATAGCTCTTACCTGTTCAGACCCAAAGAGATCAGTGGGTATAAATATTTCCATAAAACCCTGACACTATTTCTGAGCTTTCACAGTTTTATCTGAAACTGAAACGGCTTCAGCATGAGTTCTGCCTAATGTACATTTGCAATGATAGAAAATACAGAGATAGGGATCGCTGACCTCTCAATCCTGTCTTTAATGTCATGTGAGTCGATAAACTAAAATAAGCAAGCATTCAGCCATGGTGGTCTTCAGCCTGAACTTCCTTCCCGTATGATTGCTTTAGTTTAGTGATTTATTATTAGTAGGTGATAAGTCACAAAGAGATGGTGGTGGTGATGGCCCTGGAACCTGCTCTGCCAAAAAAGCAGCACTCTTTCCTAAAGCTCTGTACAAATTTTTGTTTAAAAATACAATTAGATTTAAAAGGAATCATAAGGGAATTCAGCAGCTGATTGGGTTTCCACAATGCTAGGCTCCATTTTTATTATTAAACAGGATTTATTTAGTGCCAGCATATTACGCAGCGCTGTACATTTAAAAGGGGTTGCAAATGACAGACTAAAACAGTGACACAGGAGGAGGAGAGGGCCCTGCCCTGAAGAGCTTAGAATCTAGTAGGTGGGGGAATTTACACATACACAAGTGCAAAATTTGTCGTTGGAAATGAACGATCCACAATGGATCGTCCGATAATTGTTAACAAAAAAAGTGCACAACGACTGGTCAACGACGCTGACGAACGAGGAATGTCACTGGAGACGAACAACCATCCGGGTGGATCTGATTGGGCGATGATCGTTGGTAATCTTTTGTGTGTACGGTCGTTCAGTGATCGTGCATTGTTCTGTGATACACTTTCTCCTGTACATGTGACTTCCTGCATTGTTTGAACGTTCGTATCTAGTGTGTACACTATTGGTGGATTATATTTGAACTGTCGTATTGTTAGAGCATGTACAAAATTGTGCACAATACGATCATTCAAAAGAATCGGGAATAATTGTTGATCGTTCGTTTTCAAACCATAATTATTGCACGTTTAGACTTTTACCTGATTCTGTAAGTACTGCTGTGCTGTGAGTCACAATAATTCAGCATTATCAGTGTTCTGCTCCTCCCACAAGTTAAATTTGGAAATTTTACAATCATGTATGTACTTAATCATAGAAAAGCTTCCCCTTTTATCATTTAAAAGCCATATTTGAGCTGCAGTCGGGATGACTGTGCCTTGGCTGTGAACAAGTTGTGACTCTGCTGCAAGCAGGAGTGATCTTTTCTCAGTCTCATTGCCACTAATGATCACTGACATTTCATATTTTCACTTTGTAGCAAGTCACAAGGTGAGAGGCTGCAGCCAGGACTGGTCTGAACACATGTCAGATGTTTGTGAACTGCAAAGGCATCAGGATTTACATAACTCCAGGCAGTAAATAGTAAACTGGGATAATGCCTTATAAAGATTACTCTTATTCTGGAGGGAAAAGGAGATGAAGGCATAATACAGGTAAAAAATTAATTTAAAAAATTGGTGCTGGTTTACTTTAAAGTGGAACTGCAGAGAAAATTTGTAAGACCAGACTTGAGGAATTTCCTCCCATTTCCCATTTTCATGTGTGGAAAAATAGAAAGTTTTTGAATAAGTTCACTAACATTACCTTTGTTCATCACCTTGTTTATTAAGGGACTAATAATAAGTGCACCAGGGGAGAAGTCCAACAAAGATCCGAAGACTAGCATACATCTTTTGTGCCACTCTGCCTTACCTGAACCACTGAACTAACTTGAGGCAATCTAAGGTCCACTTTAAGGTCTAAGAACTCCTTGGCCAATGCAATCATATTTGTCATGTGATGTCAATTCCCCCCTTCCCCAACATTATGAGGGTTGAGGAAGCCTTGTATAGTAGTCCAAGGCTAAAGCACACTCACGAGTGGCCACTGGAGCCAATCAGGAACGCCATGGACCACTTTTTTTTATTATACTTTAGACATGTCACAATGGAGCCAAGCAAGCCTTCTCCTATGGTGTGAACTTGTACAGCCTGGTACAGCCAAGACTTACTCCTGGAATGTCACCTATACACCATTCAGATAACTTTCTCCTCTGAGGTCAACTCATTTCCCGTAACATCATCTTCTCACTGTCCAGCAAACCTTCAACTGTCCAACCAATGGACTTTCTTCAACCCCCCCCTTCCTGGTGCATATCTTGCTGGCCCAGCCTCTTATTTACATGTGTCCCTATTAAACTCTGTGTATTATTATTAAACAGGATTTATATAGTGCCAACATATTACCCAGCACTGTACATTAAATAGGTGTTGCAAATGACAGACAGATACAAACAATATCACAAAGGAGGAGAGGACACTGCTCTGAA